>NC_091129.1:75396411-75696411 GCF_040183065.1 Periplaneta americana | reverse complement strand
GTTATTTTACTGTCACCGCTCTTTTACTATAAAAACCATTATTTTAGCTTTCATTAATGAGATATGCAGAATGAAATACTTTGCTACATTGCAATAAATTACTTTTTGTAGTTTGTCTCCTGGTCTAATAATTATGAACTGACTTTCCGCAAAAAAGAATATATCTGTAAGACCTATTGAAATAGTTATTTTGTAGAAGAGTTTGTGTGTACAACATACTGTTCTTCTATGTACATATTAAGGGTTTATTTCTATTACATAAATATATAAAAGGCAATTAAAACGTAAAAACTTTGTGTAACTTCAAGATTAATTTCACCCGTAACTCTACTTCTTTTATTTTCCTTTACCTTTACACTGTTTTATCTATGAACACTTTGAATTACTGTGTAAACTGTTTAATAAAATCACTGTATTTTAAAATATAATAGTAGATTATAATTTATTATACATATTTTCATCGTATACCGCCTTTTAGCGGTTTCCAATACAATTTCACAACTAATGGCAAATCGTATAAATATCTAATCACCAAGAACGAAGAAGAACGAAATTCAGAACAATGGAATTCTTGTCTTCATTATTATAATAATCATTTGCTTTCCTCATCGTTTTCCTGCTTATTTCATCATAATCACCATATTTGTATGCATTACAAGAATTAGGCTTCTTAACCTGTTTCGGTTTCACACTAAGTCCGTGTCCATTTTTTCTTCGATCTCTCCGGATCTCTTTTTCTCTTCAGTCTGTAGCCTAGGATTCTTCTAGCGATAAGGTTTTAATCTATCCTTTCTAAACGTTCAGTTTACTATGCTCTGTAGTGATCAATCATTTTCTATAACTTGAATTCGTTGTACATCTTCACATACACTAGTCTAGATTTGTGCAATGTTTAATTGATATTAGAAATTTAATTTCAGTAGTTATAACTTTTTATCTTACCACATGCCATCGTTAAAGTCTTCGATGCATAGGACAGAACTGATACCTCTGTACTGCATGAAGCTTGATTTGAATTTATTTCCTTGCTGTTTTTCTTAGTTTTCAATTTCTTTTGTCACATATATTTTGAAACATTGAAGTTTATTTCTACTTCTACTTGTCTATTTATATTTATCTCAAATCCTAAATATTTAAAACTTGTGACCTATTCTATGACATATCTTTGTTTTTATATAATTAAATAGGATGATTCAGGATCTCTGCAACAAACCCTAAGAATTATGTGTCTCGTAGTGAGGATAATTTTTGTCGACCAACCAATGTTCTCTAACGCGACGTTTAGTAACTACACGATCGCTCAGGCAGAACTCAGGACTCTATTAGAAAATAAGTTTCATGTTTAATGTAGAATTCCATATACAGCTTACAGGAGGTCTTAAAAATGTCCACCCTGAACTTCATTGCATTCATGAAACTGTAGTAACATTAACAGTCGAACTCTCTCTAACATTTGAGGTCTCTGGTGAATTTGGTCAAAGGCAATGTATATACACACAATCAGGTTCTCTATGGCATCAAATGGGATGGCGTAGACAACAATCTTCACAAGTACGCAAAGACAAAATCAAGAGGCGTTAAATTAGGCGATCGCGCTGGCCACTTGACAGGTCTCCGTCTCACTATCTACTGCTCTCCGTAGGTGTTGAGATGTGCTCGTAAAGCACGACTGAAGTGCGGCGAGACTGCATCATGCTGGTACACGTCCATTCGCAACGTTGCAGTTACACTTACCATGAGCAGTGGAAGTTCTCGTATATTCTGAAGTAGCTCACAGTTATCTGCTCCGTTCAAACGTTGTGGAAAGAGGATACATCCCAGCAGATGATCACCAGCAATTCTAGTCCAGATACGTACAGAAAGCCACTGTTGGTGAAATCGAATGAACAGTGCATGTGAGTTTTCATCATCCTAGATGTGTCTGTTCTTGTTTTTGAAGTACACATCTCGCATTAAATAGGATTCCTCGCTAAACAAGAAAAACAGGATTAGCATGCTTCATTATAGAAACATTGAATGAACTGAATATGAGATACAAATTCTTCCGGCCCTAGTCGGTACATCTTCTGGAGATGGTATGCGTGTAAATGTTGTTCCTGTAACACTCGTCACTATGAGGACTGACTTGTACTCACAGCATGGGCAACGACTCGCGTGCTAGTTGATGGATCGTTGGAGAATTATCTCAAGGACTTCTTCAAACTAGATGTTCTTATGTTACGCCTTCTCCCACCAATGTGTTTAGAACGAAGACATCTCACTTCTCGAAGGATTTGATGAAGTCGAGCAGCTTTGAGTGGTATGGATGTTGTCTGCGAGGAAACTGATGTTGGTAGATTCAGAGAGCTTCTCTTCTGTATCCTCTAGCTTCCCAGAAACACATTATCATGTCAGTGAGCTCAGGAAAATCAAAGATGTAGATCCTTACTATGCTAGTACGTAAATGTACTGTACTCATGATGACAAGCGAGTGACCAAATAACTGCATTACGTACACAGACGTAGGGTCGGAGAAAGGAAAATAGGACGTGATCCGGTTGAACATTGTAAACAGAAAACAGATTCGAAATTGCCTGTGCCTCTCAAATTAATGTACCTACGTAGCAATGACAGCGTGAGGGCAACTGTAGCGCAATACGCACAATGCACGATGTGCTTTGATCAGGAATGCTTAAATTCTGAAAGAAACATCAGAAGATACAATTTGTTCGACATAAAATCTTCCTCCCTGCAAGAACTATCTTCCCTCAAAGTTTGTTGCAGAGGTCCTAAATTACTCTCTATTTCTCTTGATAAGTAATTCTCTTTTTTTACTGGAATCTTAAAATTAAACTTTTCACTTTTATCAATACACAGAATTATTTTTAAGCTCACTTTCATTTTCATTTATTAAAACCTGCTTATCAGCAAACAGTATAATCTCAATAATAAAATTAAAAGTGATGTAATTTTCTTCGATTTTAATTCTTGACATCAATATACAGTTTGTTTCAAAAAGGACGTTAGAACTGTACAATCTTATGGAAATTTATCCACATATCTTACATGATCGATTTAGATGTCATTTTGAAGGACAATAAGTGAAGTTTGACTCATTTAGTGTCGTAGTACGGAATTCGCCATAGTCAATATTGTGTACAAAGATATGCTCGAAGATATCCTCCGCAGATTGACGAAGATGATCAAGCTTCGAGGTTCGTGAGCTACTTGATCGGCGTTTCCAAGGTCACAGGATTGATCGTGCAGGGTCAACTGCATGGCCACCTCCCTCACCAGATCACAACCCCCTCGATTTTTTCCTGTGGGGGTTCGGCAAAGATCGAGTGTTTGTTCCTGCTTTACCTTCCCATCTTACTGATCTGAGAAATCGAATTAATGCCACAGTTGCAGAAGTGACTCCTGATCAACTGGTTCGTGTATGGCAAGAAATTGACTTTAGGTTGAATATCTGCCATATCACAAATGGTAGTCACATCGAAACAAAATAACTGTTTGGTAGAAACTTTATGTATTATCCTTTAAACTGACACCTTAACTATTTCTCTAAGATATGTGAGTAAATTTCTATAGGCTTCTAAAGTTGGGAAGTCCTTTTTGAAAAATCCTATATCACGACAAAGTTACTGATTGTTACTTCTTACCACAGCACCGAAGAAGATGCTTGATGTTTTAGTGGGAGCACGAAACATCTACGTGGAAGAGGCGGAACCAACTGACTCTCTGATAGTGGTCACGAAGCAGAATTCTACAGAGGAGCTGATAGGAGGGTGAGTGAATGGAGATATGGTTTATGTAACACACATAAAACAAAGAATGTAATGCCATTTCTGCTTGATCATCTTCATCGCTATTATCATTATCATCGTCGTAAATGTCACCAACGATAATATCGTCATCGCTAACATAATTTTTGTTATCATCATCATCACCAATATTATCATCGCCTACATCGCCCTCTTCTTTGCCAATATCTTCGTCGTCATTATCGTAGTCGTAAATGCCTTTGTCACCATTAATATCATCACCATCGTCCTCTTTGCTAAGTCATCATCATAATTATCCTCGTCTACATCATCTTTGTCATTGTCAACATTGTCACCATCGTGGTCATAAATGCCCCCGTCACCGTTAATATCGTCATCATCGTCGTTGCTAACGTCATCGTTGTCATCATTATCACAGTCTACATCAGCAGTCATCAGCACAGGCTTTCGAGCTAGTGTCTCTTACCCGCAAGTCTCTTACAACACCAGC
Organism: Periplaneta americana; assembly: GCF_040183065.1. Classification (NCBI taxonomy): domain Eukaryota; kingdom Metazoa; phylum Arthropoda; class Insecta; order Blattodea; family Blattidae; genus Periplaneta; species Periplaneta americana. The sequence goes on along the minus strand of NC_091129.1, from coordinate 75,692,157 downwards.
GTGCATCCGTGACTGTTGGCGGGTATGCATCCTCCCGCACAACGGTGCATATTGCAATGCACTGCTTAACTGTAACCCATTTAAGCGAGTGCTGACGACCACTGGTCTATATAGTCTTCGTCATTGTCAACATTGTCGTCATTATTGTGATTGTAGACGTCCTCGTCACCGGTAATATTGTCGTCATCGTCTTTGCTAACATCATCCTTGTCACCATAATCATCATCATTATCATCATCTACATCGTCTTCGTCATTGCCAATATCTTCGTCGTCATTATCATAGTTGTAAATGTCCTTGTCACCGTTAATATCGTCATCATCGTCATTGCTATTGTCAACATCTTTGTCATTATCATTATGATCGTGTATATGGTCTTCGTCATTCCCAAAATCTTTGTCGTCATTATCATCGTGGTAAATGTTCTCGTCACCGTTATCATCGTTAACATCGTCGTTGCTATCGTCAACATCTGTAATGATGGTGATTATAATAATGACTGTATGGGACCACTGATCAGCATCGTATAAAGCAGTCTTGCGTTGGAGAGTAATAATTGGGAGCGAGAGCTATTTTATGCCCGCTGCGCGCGCGCAGAGCTCTTTTACCTGTAAACATTGCTAAAGGATGTACAGATCTTAGAACACAGCGCATCATGACGGAACGGAAGCGCTTAAAGCTTTCAAGGAAGAGTGGAAGATACAATATTTATGCTTCGAACATGGTGATGAAGTCCAGTGTTTCTTGTGTAAAAAAATATCATTTGAAAAAAAAAGGAACATAAAACGGCATTATGAGGCGCAACATAAAAAAATATAGGCATTATTCAGGAGAAAAGAGAAATAAATTCATTTCGGAATTGACATCGAAGGTAAATTAATTTACATTTGGGTCAGTAGATAGTATCTAGATTCCTTTTATTTCTTTATTTTAAATGTATTGTTGATGTTTTATTTGTTGCTTATTTCTGGATATTTACTTTTATTAGACTACGTGTTTCTTTAATTTAGAAATAATATTTGATCTTTGATTTCACTTTAACTTATACTATTACTAAACTCAAAATGCTAATTCACCTTTATTCCAATAACTATTTTCAAGATTTTGAGCAAATATGAACTAAACATTTTGAAAACTTTGATGCAAGGAGGTTTTTTAGTAACGTCAATATAAAATATACTTAAAAATATCATTGAAAACTATTAGATCTAATTGCACCAAATTTTGTACAGATGATATTATTATATTATATTATTATATTCTACTAAGCCAAGACATCAAGGAAGCTTTCAATAGACAAGAGGACACCTTAGCAGTATTAATTGATTTTCAGTTAGCATATGACTCAGTCTGGAGAAATAAATTAATTGAGAAGTTGCAATCAATAGGTGTGAAAAGTAACATGCTGAAATGGATAGCCCAGTTTATGTCACAAAGATTTTGCGCTACAAAATATAATACATACATTTCCAAATATAAACAAACACACCGAGGACTTCCACAAGGTGCTGTTCTGAGTACAACGCTCTTTAATATTTATATAAACGACCTTCCATCAATAATACAAACTTCAGAAACCAAAATTGCATTATTTGCTGACGACGTAGCCATTTGGACTCCAGGCTCTCCAAAAAAACCTAAATTAATTAAAGACAGAATAGAAACAGCCCTAAAGAAAGTACTAGAATGGAGCTCCAAAAACCTCATGACTATCAATGTAGAAAAAACAACTTATGAATTATTTGCACTAAAATATAAACCAGTGAATATTAACATAAATTATAATGATAAACCACTCAAAGCAGTTGATGATGCCAAATACTTGGGCATCACTTTCGACAGAAAACTTAGTTGGAAAAAACATATAACAAACATCTCAGAAAAGGTTGAAAAGGAACTGCAAATCCTGAAAAGGTTAGCTGGTGCTAAATGGGGCTGCTCAAGGAGAGTCCTTAATACAACATACAAAATGTATATTAAACCAAACCTCTTGTACTGTTCTGAAGCTTTAATAACAGCAGCAAATGCTAACATCAATAAACTTGAACAAATACAAAATCAGGCTCTCCGCCTAATCACTGGAGCAGTTAAATCCACATCTGTTGATGCCATGCGTGCCTTAACACGGATCCCGTCAATAACAACAAAAATAGAAGAACAAGCACTACTCCAACATGCGAAAGTGTTACGACTGCCAAACTCTAAATGGACGGAAAAGAACCTCCCTTCTTCAATCCTTAAAACTCATAGTAGTTTCCTAGAAAAGGTAACACAGATTAAATCCAAACTGAGCATTCCTAACACAAGAGGAAATTTACTTGTAAGAGAAAATCCATTGGAATTTTTGCAACCTACCTTCAGTTTGGAATTAACAGAGGAAATAAGTAAATCAGACACACCAAAAGAAATACAAAAACTTCTAGCACTGGAAACGATCAATACTAGATACCCTAGAGAAGAATGGCTACACATATATACTGATGGATCAACCACAGAAAACCTTACTGGAGCTGGAGTTACATGTACACATTTTTCCTTTTATCATTCTGTTGGCAGAGACACAACAAATTATAATGGTGAAATAGAGGCTATACACATTGCTCTCCGACAATTATTAAATCTTCCCTTAAATAAATATAACAAGACAGTAATTCTTTCAGATTCTAAAGCTGCAATTCAGGGAATATATTCAAATGCTACAAAGAAGTCAACAAAAGTAAGAGAATGCTACAAAATGTTAACACAACTCCAAAAAGTTAATAAGATTGTCCGTCTCCAATGGATTCCAGCACACTGTGGAGTCATGGGGAATGAAACCGCAGACACACTTGCCAAGAAAGGCACAACAATAAAACAAAAATCTAAATTTAATTTCTCATATTCCTCAATAAAACGCTTGATCACTACAAAATTTTCTCATTCATACCTACAAGAAATAGAATCAAATGCTAAAGACAAAAAATGGATTACACTACTTTCCAACCCAGATATAATCCCCCAGAGACCAAGGAAAACAGCAGTTGCAGCCTTCAGACTATTGACAAATCATGACTGTCTAGCAAGTCATCTCTACAGAATAAGTATCTCAGCTTCACCCATATGTGTCCTGTGTAACGATCCAGCAGAAATAAATGAAGACACTTGAAGACCTGTGAAGCATTAAGATCAGAAGAAACTACAGTTCAAAAGTATTGGTAAGCACGACTGCTAATGGCTTCATTGCTAAATGCAAGGCACTAGGCAACAACAACAACAACAACATATTATTATTATTATTATTATTATTATTATTATTATTATTATTATTATTATAGATCTGTTTATATGGTTTAAATTTCACAAATTTTGGCCGAAATTGTGTAAGTTTTAAAAGTCATACATATCCTCTTAAATGATTGACGCCAAAAATTACGATGGCTATCAATACCTTAATTTAATCAATTTGTTTTTTTTTTTTTCGTGTTACGTGCTTCTCACAAATCACTCTAAGAAAACTCATTACATAATCACGACTGGAGAGTAAGGATTACATTTTCACAATCACACAATCAATATACTCTATTTCAACTAATATTGGCATTATTATTTTTTCAACAAATACTCAAAAGTACTTAGAGATCACACACGTCGAGCAGGTAGACCCTATTAGTTTTTCCTAACCAATGAAGTGAAGTATTTAACAATAAAATAGTTTACATACAATTAACTTTTCCTATTTCTCTTTTTGTTCCTAAAAAACTCTTCCCTTTGAGATTCGTTTATATATGTACATGTATATTAAATAACTGAGTAATTAGCCCTATTACATAGCCAGAAATTTAGTAATGCAAGTTATTATAATAATTGCTGCCTTTATTCGCTGCATGTGCATGTACATACCTGTTGTCTACGTTACAGTGGATGCGCTATGCGCCCGTGATCAAGGTGGAACTCTTCTACCATGATTTGGAGCTAATATCGTCTCATCTCTGGTATAAGGTCACGACTCAGATAACACGAGTCAAGTACAAGGCTAGGGATGACATATTCAATCCCTTGGCAAGGAAAAGGTCTCGGGTTACAAGCTATGTTGCCAGTTGTACCACAACGGACTACATGTTATATGTCATAGGGTTCGTCCACAATAAAACCTGATTTCCTTTTGCGTGAAGACACTACTGAAGATGGAAGTTACCGCCCTCAGTGGTCTAGTAATTACGATGCTTGCTACTGAATCAGACATTCGCAAGTTCAAAACAAGCCAACGCTATAATCCTCAGTTGTCAAGTCGATGATACTACTATACATAACATAATTGTATACCTACCCGATTGAAAGGTCTGCAGGAAAATAAAATACCTACCAGAGTTATCGCGTCCCCATGTCTCCTACTTTGAGAACAATGCTTCTGAGAGCCAAAATCTCGATTGAGACTGAAAATGTCCGCTAAAAGGCATCCCGAATGATTGCAGAAAACAAAGCAGGAGACAATTCGAAAAATTAAGGGCGAGCAACGTAATAAAATGAACTGCAGTACTTCGAGGTTAGCTAACAAAAGATAATACTAACAACGACGACAATAGTAATAATAATAATAATAATAATAATAATAATAATAATAATAATAATGCCACTGGCGCAGCTCAACGGTCAAAAGCTGGTTTCCTGCGTTCGAATCCCGCTTGAACTAATTACCTAGTCGACTATTTTCTCGAGGTTGTACGAATACTCAGGCGAATGCTAGGTAATTCATGAGGTCTCATATCGCCGAAATATAATCTCGCTATCACAAATTTAACGACTTTAAATAACCTTCCAACTGGTACAGCGTCAACAACAACAACAACAACAACAACAACAACAATAATAATAATAATAATAATAATAATAATAATAATAATAATGATAATAATGATGATGATGATGATTATTATTATTATTATTATTATTATTATTATCCATTATTTCTTCTCGAACGATTTCTAAGGCTGAATTTACCGAGAATTGACACCAGTCTTCAGGTATGATACATTAAAGCGAAATAAGGAAAGCAATACATGCAATAAATATAATATATGTATTGCTTTCCTGTACCTGAAGTAGCTACACATTATGTACTTCAGAGTCCATTTTATAAACAAAGAAATTTCACGTTTTTTTTTGTTTTTTTTTTTAACACTGGTAAAGTTACAAATCTATTCCTTTTATTTTTGGTATTGTGGAACCATAGTATATCTTGAAAGGTATAAGACACATACAGAAGTAAGCAGAGTTAAGTGTGACTTATCGCTGTACGTCCCTAATTATTAGACATCGGATTTTTAGGCACTAAAAATTGCAGTTTTAGGCGCCTAAAATAAGCTCAAAATTTGTAAAATTAGGCTCTATTTTAATGAAAATAGGCATTTTAGGCACATCAAGGTATCATACTTATTTCTTTCACTGAAATTTTTAGTTATACACTAAAATACGCACAAAAAAGTATGTTTAAACATTAAAAAAGAATACTATATTATATTTATAAACAGAGCTGCACAAATTTAATATATTGAAACTAATGAAATAATGATTATTGATATGAAGATTACTCATTTTAACTTATTGAAATTCGGTTCCATGCTCAGACTTTATTATAATTATCTGCACAGTACACCACCAGAATTTTTTCTAAATTCTCCACAGTTAACCTTTGCCTTTTGTCACTGAGAATCATTTTGAAAGCAGAAAAACTTCTTTCAACCGAAACTGATGTGAGAGGCGCAAATTTTAAATTAGGTACAATAGAAACGTCAATACTTACTGGAACATTTACACTTTCCCCCGATATCACTCTTGATACTTTTTCCAACAAAGAAAATCCTACATTCTTATTTAATACGTTGTCCCACTTATTTTTAACTTTTTTTCCCAGTTTCGCCCAAAGCAGAATGTATGTTCACTTGAGCTTCCTTTACTATTGCTATTTGGCTACAAAGAGATTGTTTTTCACGTTCTAATTGTTCAATGCTTGCAGGTATGAAAGAAAAGTTTGATGTTATGTAGGCAATATCGTTTTTCACTCGTGAGTCATTCAGATAATCTTTCACTGCTTTCACACACGCTGCACTATCAGTTTCAGGTAATTTATCAATAACTGTGACCACTTCTTTAAAATACTTAGAATAATACACCAGTGACTGAATCCAGGTTCCCCATCGTGTAACAACCGGCTGAGGTGGGAGTGGGATATCTGGAAAGTTCTCTCTGAATATTGAAATCCTGGATGGGGCTTTACAAAAACATTTTTTTGTGTTAGAAATAAACGAATTGACAAGAGGAAATTCATTCCGGATTGTTTCAGAAGCCCTGTGAAGGCCATGTGCTAGACAGGTTACATGCGTGTTTTAAGAAGTGGAGCTGCAGCAACCATGTATGAGGCAGCATCAGTACAAAACAACAGAACTTTAGAATCGTCTATATTACCTGAGTATAAAGACTGTAGACCTTTATTTACAAAATAAGCAATGGCTTGGCTATTCACTTTCGAAAGTTCCTTAACACATACGAGGTGTGGAATCGAAGGTCCGTCAGGACTAAGTTTTCCTTCTACCATATTTGCTATATACCTATTCATAGGATCTGAGGTTTCATCCACAGAGACCCATATGTAAGAATCACCTATACCCTCCCGAATGGAAGCTAAAGTTTCATTGTATATTCTAAGTAATTTTTTCTTAGGGTCGACTCAGATGGGATATTTTGTTTGCAGTATTTTTGTAAAAACTGTCTTAAAACCGGATTTTCAATTGCATTCCAGGGAATGTTAGCAGCAACAAACGCTCTGGTTAAATCAGCATAGAAATTGCTGCTGAGATTGGATGAAGTAGGCTGTGTTAGTAAAGTTTGTTGCAGTTGATTTTTCTGCTGAGCTTTAGCCTTATGAGCCGCTCCTTGCACATGCTGCTTTAGGTGGCACTTCTTTTCTTGGGAAATCTAAAAATGTAAAGTAAACTGAATTAAAATAAAATCCTAATTGTTGTATTGCCGTATTTCTATCACAAAGTTAGTGGGTTCGAACAATCAAAATTTTAATGACCTGCAAATACTTTAACTATCGGAATTTAAAAGGTTAAAGTGTAGTGGTCTTAAAAAGAATTATACCTCAGGATAGCTCAGTCAATGTATAAATATTATAGGCCTACTCATTAAAATTAATAGAATTTATATATTTCAACTATTGTTACATACCTGTTTGCTACAAATCTTGCAGAATATTATTTTTCCATCATAAGTGAATTCTGAATATTCTGTTAGCCATTGCCGGATCAATGTAGATTTTGCACTTAATATTTTTCGGCATTATCGCGTTAAACTTCACAGGAAAACGTCCTACCGCTCAAAACTTCTCAAAACAAATAAGGTGAGGGAAAGAGCAACTGTTAACGAGCATTCAAATGAACCGTTGTTATTGAGATTCAATTGGACAAAAATACAAAGTTCCACTTATTGTTGCATTTCCTGGTAGTGTTAACACTAGGAGGGCCATTCTTTTAAATATTTCGTAACGGTTTACCCTACTAATTCGCAGTTTTACGACTTTTCATAAATATTTCAAAAACACTCTTTCTCCAAAAATTGTGATTTTATGACACTCTGAAGGGCAGTACAGCTAATCGGTTTCAGACCGAAAACAGTCATTTTTATAGTATAGTATATCTCTGAATCGGTAGCAGCACATGTTGTGATTGTTGCCTGCTTCAAAACTAAGGTTGGTTCTTTGTCGGCATTTATGCCTCCAAACATGTTAAATTCGGTGAAATCTATTGCGAGTGTCGTGAGATTCAAAATATTTTGCTTCCTTTATCAATGGTTTCATGGCCGGTGTGAAGCAAACTTTCCACTTTTTAAATGCCTTAAATTTCGCAGTGAATGCATGTATAAATTATAAAGAGTAAGAGTAAAATGCGAAACTTTGCAGTGAGTTAGGCATTTTTACGCGAATATTAACAAATTAGGCTCTAATAACCGTTTTAGGGCATTTAGGGCACTATAAAACTCTTTGAATACCTTTCAATTTCCATGAAACACAAATATTAATAATTATTTTTACTTTTCTCCTAAAGAAACAAAATAGGCATTTGCCCTAGAATCCGATGTCTGCTAATTATATAGCCTTTTTTTTAATTCATTAAATCTAAAATCAGTCGTCCCAGGACTTAACAGAGTATACCCTAAGTACTTCAGTAGTGGTGTAACCTGAACATCGAAAAATTTGGACCGCACGTAGAGTACATTACCTCTGAGGTACGGATATGATCTTACTTTATACTGGCACTTTATTGAATTATAAAGAGAAACAATCGTGTCTCTCAGTTTCGTAAATAATGATTTAACTGTGATGTTATTTTCTAACAAAAGGTTAACAAAACTTCGGGGAATTTTTTATACTGTTGGTCACACTAACATGAAATGAACACAAGTTACTGTTTTTAGTTCAGTAATGTGCGCAAAGGTAAGAAAGAACACGTATGGTTATACGTTTGTGTTTGTAACACTGAATATATAAAACTTGCTGCTTAGTGGTATACTGAAATTTTGTTCGTCCTGTATTTGTCTCTTTGTCTGAAAGAGAGAGTCCATGAATTGTATGCTACTGATCGTGTATGGTGCCTCTGTAATGTGAGGATCTCAGAGTAGTGTGTATTACTTGTGTTTTTATGGAGATTAAAACCATCATGACGGCCGGCGGAGCAACTGATTATTGTGTTTCAGGGACAAGTTGGGCATGTACACGTTCGCAGGCACAAAGGCATGGCTCGGCATGATCAAAGACAGGCAGGAGGCGCTTCTCATCGTCGGTCCAGTGACGGAACCCCTGGTCATATGGGTGAGTTACGAGGGAAATGAATAAGACATATGGCACAGGATGTTCCATTTTCCTCTTCCACGTTAGCGGTAACGTGAAGACCATAATTACTATCATCCCTTCCTATTTTATTACCAGAATCATCCATCCTAACAGTCATTCTTCTGGTTCAGTATCTCGTTTATTTATTCTCTTTGTCCTGCGTTTATATGATATTTTCGTTGAAATTTCTTATATCATTTTTGTCTTCGATGTTAACTGTTCATACTATCATTTATATATATTTTTTTTGGAGTGTGATTTATTGGTTACCAAAGTAAGCGTCTTTAATGATAACAGAATCTGAATTTTGAAAAATATCGTCGTCGTTAATAGTACATTATGCAACGAGCCTATAATGGTAGTAATTAAAACGCGAGTATGTTTATGAAACGAGCGCAAGCGAAAGTCTTAGTTACCAGTCTGTCGTGCTCTGGAGTGAACAAGGCTCTGAAATCAGCTACAAGGGTCGGTCCGGTTTTTTTTGCCACTACTGTGCATAGAGACTTCAACAAATGGATCCACAGACTATTTGGACTGACGAATTGAAAATTTTCGGCAGCTGATGTTCAAGGAAGATGAAACAGACTGATTTAAATGTTAGCAAAATAATATCTACTGAATTTCCCGAAATGATTGACAGAAACTGTTTAATTTAGCCTGCTTCATGCAAGCGGGTCTTACCCTCCGGGGATGTCATGAATTAATTTTTAATTTTATTCTTTACATAGCATAAAATTAATAAAAAATCTTTCACGATTAATTTCAGGTAAAACCTCTGGAAAATGTCACTTTGCAGTACTCCATGGGCATATCAACTGATGAAAAGAGAACACTGACCTTCTATTGGGATTTTCTGGGTTGGAGCAAGTGTTCTGCACATTGTGGACCAGGGACGCAGGTAGGTTCAAAGCATATATTAATATCTGCTCCGCTATAACAGAAGTTATGTTATACTGTTTGCAGATGATCAGATATTATTATCCACTAACGAAGATGACTTACAGAAAATGCTGCACTGCTTAAATAAGATTTTTAAAGAACATGGAATGAAAATATCAGCCACGAAAACTAAAACAATGCCTGAAACAGTCAAAAATAATATCGGACAACATAATCACTGAGCACACGGTTCAAATATTTAGGATGTAATATTATCTCGTACCAGAGAGAAATGGATATAACAGTAAAAAATAAATAAATTCAGCTACATTACGGGAATATTAATACACACACTTAAAAATAAAGCCCGTAAAGATTTAATAATGAAACTTTATAAATCCGTGGCAGTACCGACTTCAATATATGGCTCAGAAACCTGAACATTAGCAAAAAGTAATAATTCTAGAATACAGACGGCATAAATGAAATTTTTAAGAGCAATAGCTGGCTACACTAAGTTAGACAAAAAACAAAACTCTAAGATTAGACAAGAACTGAGATATCAGGAAATAAACAATACAATTAACGAGTACAGGACAAAATGAAGACATCATATGGATGGGATTGCAGATAGTAGATTTCCTAAGTAAGCTCTACCTGTACCAACCCAAAGGAAGACAAAAGCAGGGAAGCTCAATGAAGAGCTGGCCAGATTAATATGGAGACCAAACGAATTGAAAATCTAAATAATGAGGAAACAGAAGTTATGTTGTGAAATCAGATATTTTCCTTATTAGATCTACTATTATCATTAATACTGTTTCGGAAATATCGAATATAATTAAAACTTTCGAAACGAAAGAATCGATTTCTGAAACTCACGTAGTGTGGTTTTTTTAACTCTCACCACCCCCTTGAGACAGCCAATAAGAACGAATTCGTCATTTATCTTTCCTACACTACAAGGCAAGTGAAGATGCCGTTGTCACATAGATCCTTATCTCAGTATTGGAAATATTTTCGCGTTTATCAGTAATGAACACAAAATCTCTGGCTGGATGTCCCCTTGTATTCTCTCTGCCTCTGGTTGAGGGAAGGGGGATGATACTAGCTGCAACTCCGCGCTGTGGCCCTGTACCTTCCACGTGCTTCACTAGAAACGCCAAAGTCGATTCTTTCATTCTGGTAGTAATAGTAGTGAAGTAGTAGGTATGAAAGAACATATCGCTTTAAGAATACATGGAATATGGTTATGGATAGGTGGTCAAGTTTAGATGACATCTTTACTTTATATCAATCTGCGTGAATTTGATGGATGTCCATCAATAGACGTCACTTGCTAACTAATGTACTGTACTTGCTGGCTGACAGGTGTGACTAGCTGGCCTTTCATGGAAAGGATGACAATGACAATAACGATACCGTAACATGACTTGATCTCATCTCACATCATTATAACACTGCGGCATGACGTTCAACAAAAGTAGAAAAGTAATGAACACTAGAGTAATAATTAGGCTTGTAGTGTTGGGGACCGATTACACAAGTTGACTGCAGCATGGTATATAGGACGAGCACGTGAACTAATACAAGGACATTGACTTGATTCAGAGATCAATTACGCGAATAACAAGATGCATATAAACAAATCCGGACAGCTCTAAAAGTAAATATTACGCTACATAGCATTACAAAGATATATTTTTGCGTATCTTTCGTTACGTGCAGAAGAATTATCATAGAATTATTCGCGGGTTTGTGTTTCCTCCTTTCATTTCGTATACTTTAGTCTAGATTTGTGCAATCTTTAATTGATATTAGGAATTTCATTTTAGTAGCTACAAATTTTTATCTCACTACGTGTCATCGTTCAAGTCTTCGATCCATAGGACAGAACTGACACTAATTCCCATTGTAAAGAGTATTTAATGAAATAAATTTTTATTTAATATTGGTAAGAATTAAACGTCTGGTCTTTTAATAAAATGAAATGTTTGCATTTTTAGTGGACTATTACACATTTACTACGTCATACTACTTTTGACCAATAAAACGGTACGAAAGGACGTCTTTCAACCAATCATGGCTGCTTATCGCACAATTTTATCGCATCCCTAGCATTTGTTTCTTTTTATCACTACCCTAGCATTTGTTTCTTTGTTTGCCAACATTTCAAACTGCATTGGTCTGGACGTCAAAAAAACAGAACATTACAAACCACTCCAGTCGATGCACAGCAGTTTCAAATAAGACTCGCATTGGCATTCAAGAACAAGAATTCATAAAGATCACTGGTCATAGATATGTATCTTCCCTGAAACACTTTTTACAAATAAATGAAGAGCACCATTCGGAAATCCTGAATAAGTTGAGAAATACACCATGTACATCAACGAGTTCCACTTCTTTCACGCACACGTCCAATATATCATCAACTGAACAACCAATCACTAAAACATTCAAATTTGAAAATTGTACATTCAATAATTGTCCCTTTTAAAATTCTTTATGTTTATTTTTTTTTATTTCATCATCGTTAATTAAAACTTTTCTTGTTTATTTCATCATTCCTAATTAAAACTTTTCTAACATTTATATTATTTAGGTTATGTTATAGCTTCTGCTATACGATATTATGGGTAGTCACGTATCAGAGATTGTTTAATATACTAAGATTTATTGAAAATCATCTGTCAAGTGACGTTGATTACTGGGATCCGGATAATTGAAGCGGAATGCAACTGTTTTAATAAAAATGAAACTGAATCAACAAAGCCTTCTTGACTAGTAACCGTCCACAGAGTTCAATGAAGATTCCATAGTTGGCACAACTGATACAAAGAAAACAGCTAATCATAACACACTACTGCCATCTAGCGTAATGTTGAGATGGTACAATAATACATTTGAATACAGTTGTATTTTCGTAAGTCAATTAACATTTTATTTTATTGGAGTACTTCGTTACTTCTAATCTTTATGCTCGACCATGCCGAAATGTAGTAATTATACACCTGGTAGCAGTCCTTTAATGCATGTCATTAAAGTACATCTATTCATTAAAGTTCAGGTTTTCGATTATTCTCGGATATGCAATCGAAAGACAACGAGGGAAACGTCACGGAGGCTGGAAATCCAAAACTGTCGCAGAAGGTTGTGTTCTGTTACTATAATAATTAGCGTTAATTGTAAATAATATTCAAATAAATTCAGTTTGTCATCTCGTTTTTCAATTCTAAGTCAATTTCCAGGTTATATCAAAATTAGTTCATGTTATTCTCTAGATTACATCAAGGTCAATGACATTATTGTTCCTCGGAAAAAATCAATACTTTCGCGTCTGCGCACATCTCACAATTTGCGAGCTATGCACAAGGTCACTTCCGATCTTCAGTCATATACGAATAAAATGAATACTTCTGAATAATTTCAAGTTAGAAATATGGTCGAGCATAAAAAGTCGTATGAAACTTGCCTATAATGGTAATTAAGATGCTCGTATGAAAATTATGAAACTCGCTTGCGCTCGTTTCATAAACAAGCATACTCGCGTCTTAATTACTATAATTATAGGCTCTTTGCATAATGTACCATTATATACTTTCTTCTAATAGTGTAATAGTCAATTAAATCCCACTCGAGTTTTGATTTTCTGTAGATAAATCAAAACCTCTAGTGAGATTACTGTTGATAAAAAGTGTTATTGTGTTACTGCTGAAGAAAAATATTGAGTCTAGAAACAATTCAAATCAATTAGTCATTTGAAATGCTAAATTTCCACTATAGTGGTGACATCGTCGGAATACAAAGATGGGATTAACCCTCAAAATCTAGGCCTACATTAAAATCACTGTGTACCTTCATATTCAACCCCATTTTACAGCCGTCTTTGACCTAAAATGATTTAAGCCCTCGAGGAAAGATATGAACAAACGATGTATAAGCTCCTTTAGAGGGACTCGAGGTTTAAAATTATTTTCAGGTCTGGTTGGTCATAGAATTGGTTAATTCTTCACGCAGCAGCTTCTTGTTTATTAAAGACCTGTAAATATTTGAGCGCGAGTCGGATATTTAATTCGTTGTGAATTTATGAAGCCGCCTCTCTGGGATAATCCCGCTCGCTGTGCCGAGGGCCGCGTAATGGCGTCACAGCACAAATAAGTACCGAAAGGATTAGAAATGATTAATTTTAATCTGACGTGAGTTTCTCACGGAGCCTAATGAAGTGTTTTTATCGCTTAGGTCTCGAAGGCGCGGTGTGTGGAGAAGGAGGCAGGCCTCGTGGAGGATCGCTACTGCAACGCCAGTGGAGAGAGACCCCCCGTCAAGTCCCGTCCGTGTGAGATCGCACCATGTGTGACCAGGTGGCTAATGTGAAATTACAATCATTTCTTTCACCCATCCAAACGTAGGTGGAATTGAGTAGGAAAGTCCATTAGGATCAATTTAATGCCGATTAGTAATTATAGAGTGCCTTAACCTTTTGGGTTAAGTGGTTTTACTGTAAAACTAGCTGTTTAAATCTTTCTTTGGACTATTGAATATAATATATATGTATATATATATATATATATATATATATATATATATATATATATATTTGTAGACTTATTATTAATGCAAAAGAAAGAGAAACAGATAAATATAACATTAACATTAGCAATAGGACTTTAACTATATGTGTATGTATTTATTCACACTGCAAATGGGTATATACCTTATTTATTCACACTGCAAATGGGTATATACCCGGTGGAAGTGGTAACTAATTACACTCAATAATGACAATTAATAATGAATACACATAATGAAAAACAATAATTAATAATCATGATAAATAATAATAATAATAATAACAATAATAATAATAATGAGCATTCTAAATTAAATAATGCATGATCACTTAAAATAATATTTAAAGTAAATCTAATTTGTATCTTAACCCTAAGTTCGAACTAAGACCCACGAGTGTGACAGGTTTATACCTGCACAAGTACATTTCGGCACCGGTATGGCATAGTTGCGCCCCGCGGTCAATTGGGAGACCTAGGCATGGCATAATTGCGCCCCGAAAAAATCAGGTAGCAGAAGGGACATGGCATAGTACACACGAAAGTGACTATCATAATATAAAAATATTACAGTGATAGCTGCATTGAAATCAGGTAGGTCTATCATATGATCAATTTTTCTATTTAAAATAACACTTTTTTATCGATAACACAAAATAAATCAACTGCATTTTTTGTTTTGTTTGTACATCGATATCTTAACCCTACGGTACAGGGTTTCGAAAACTGAAACTTAGAATTATTAACTCTTTACCCTTTTCACTAAACTTAACATTCATTTTAAATTAACCTCACTATACGCCACAGACGGTGTGAAAATCACTAATAAAATGTCAAGACTGCTAAGGCCCCATATTCCAACGGCTCACTCATTTGAATATATCAGTTAATAAAGTACTGCCAACTTCATGGTATTCATTTTAACCGTACCGATAATGAATATTAAATCGAATAAGAAATCAATAAGGTTGATTGATTACGAGGCTCGAGTTCCCGTAATGTCTTTTTCTCTATATCTACCTATTTCATCGGGGCGCAACTATGCCATGCCCCTTTTCTCTACCTGATGGAAACGGGGCGCAATTATGCCCACAAAACAGGGACCCTTTTTTATCTGCTGCATCTTATCTGACCGTGGGGCGCAACTATGCCCTGCCCTTCGGCACTACACTTATTTCGCTGTCAACTCACTCACTGCACTGATTCTATCCTGATTTCACTAACACTTCAAAATCATTTCACTGTTCAAATACTTTGCACAGCCACTTCACTGATACAAACACACTTCACTTACACAATAGACTTCAGTGACACAACACACTTCGTCACTAATAGAACACTTCAAATAACAAGATATCAATTACATCCTTTAAATAGTGTGTATAATATACTACCGTCTATTAGTAAAGTTCTTAAGCCTATTTTTAAATACATTTTTGGTTATTGGTAAAGTCTTTAGTAAGTCTGCAGATAAAGCATTCCAGTCTCTGATAGTACGATTGAGAAAAGAAAACTTTCCAGTGTCCGTCCTCTGTCTTCTTTTCCTCAACTGTTATAATTACTCCAGTGTTTAAAAAACCTCAACTTCGAGATTTTGACAAAGATACATGTTTTCAACATCCTTGTAGTCGCCAAAGTTATTTTCGATATGCTATCTACTAACCTGCGTACTTAACTACCTGTTTTATTTGTTTTTCTATCCAGCTATCCATTTTTCCATTTTTACCTTAATATTTCACAGTTATTTTCACAAACTATTGCTTTAAATGTGTATATACTTAATACAATTTTTAAACTAATGGCAGGCACTTGACTTCAACGTTCACCCAAGCGTCCCTATTTACTGGCTACGCGTCGGAGCTTGTAGCGCTTTCAGCTCTCACGAAAATATCAGACCTGTCTTTCACTGCAAATCCAGCTTTCTCCAATCTATCCTTTTTTCTGCCTTCTTCTTTGTCTCCTCATTTATGATTCATATATCTTAATGTCGTCTATCATTTGATATATTCTTATCCTATTCACCATTCATTCCAGTGCATCCTTCAGTAGGCAGTTTATTCTCAGCAAGTGTACCAACCAATTGCTTTTCCTCTCCTTAATCATTTATAGGTTTATATATATATTTTTTTCTAAAATGTTTATATAATGTAGCATATCTTTTGAATGGTTCAAAATAAATAAATAATTTTAGTATGTAACATTCTCTATAGGTAGGGGATCACTTTGGCGAAAGAAGTTTTACTCTATGTCAATTTCTAATGGAGTTAATCGGTCCGAAATTTTATTAATTTTTTCCCCTAAAATGTTTTCTTTGGGGCCCATAAATTCGATTTTCATGTCTGAATTATATAAATTGCTTAGTTTACTCCCAAGAATGCCACCAAAGTTTGAAAGATATTAAGGAAAAAAATGTGGATTTTTATCCTAAGAGATGATGTATTACCTTAAATCTTATATTCGCTCTTTGACTTTTCCAAACATCACATGCTCGAGGAAGTATCTAAATCAGTCACTCATGATGAGTGCACCTCCGCACATATGTGGACATTAGTCCTACGTGCATAGACATCTATGACGTAGTGCAGAGGGCGGCCACCAGAGGGAACCGAAGAGGTGGAATTTAAACTGACGATTCGATCCGACACCGGGATGGGACTCCGGTGTGGTTTAGTGGATGAAGCATCAGCAATTAGAGCTCAAAACCGGGGTTCAAATCCCGGTGCCGGAGAGAATTTTTCTCCGTCTCACTACTCTTTCATCGTAACAGTCTTACTAATAAACAGTGCATAGTTTTTATACGAGACTTATGCAGAGCTGAGACAGAAAACGTTACTAATAAACCATCATAAGTGATGGATGTATAAACAGTCTGTAACTATACAACAGAAATTGCTTATTTAAGCGTTGTATACAGAGAAAAAATGACCGCCCCTCTAACAGCTATTCGTATCGACTGTCATTTTAAGATGATAGTTGCCTTGTAACCACAGAAGAACAAACCAAAGAGCACAGAAGAATAGAATAATATTGCTGTAGCGTGTACTCTTTGACCAAATTATAGTGTGGTAATCGTTCAGAGCCAGTTGTACTATCGATATTTAACACGGCACACTAGAGCCCTCTGCCGGATGCAATAGAGAAGCTCAGATATTCTATTACCTTTCGTAATGAAGTAATGACGAAACTATGACGTAGCTGTGTAACAGTTACATTGTTATACACGACGTATATAGTGATTATTAGTAAGGAATTTACACACGAGTTATAAACGAGCTACTCATTGTATAAGACAATTAAACGTCTGTATATAGAGTTTTTATTAGTAAGACTGTAAATGTAATAGTATTCGTTTAATCTTTTTGTGTGTTTTCAGATGGAGTACCTCAACATGGCAGAAATGCTATCACACAAATACCACTGCCTGCAAACGAATACGGGTGGTAAACTGCGTGAAACCCATAGGGGAGGGGGAAGGTGAAACCGATATCGTACCTGACAACATCTGTGTCCCACCAAAGCCACAGGCATCGCAACCATGTGACTGCGGACACGCAGTTAAAAATGGAGTTGCCGAGAAGTCCCAATATGCAAGAGGAGACGAGATGATGGACCGAAATTCCATCCAAATAACTGGCAAACTAACAAAAAATCACAAAAGAACTCATTCTAAGGATACTTCTATATCTGAGATTGAATACGTACCGTCAAAATCAATCACATCGAACCTCAATAATTTCTCGGATTCAGATGAGGATGAAGTGGCTAATAAGTCAGAGGATATCAACTTCCAGACTGGTGAGTTGAAGCATTTGCAAACAAGTAAAGTTCGAATTAAGAAATCTAAAAGAGGTTGTGTGAAAGACTATGAAGGCAAAAAGAAGACAGAACATGATAGGCCTACTGCGAGTGATTCTTTAATGAATGACTCCCAGAAACTACACCGAGGAAGAACTATAATTGATAAAGAAGGGAAGGAAGAAACAAAGATCACAATAATATTGGACAAGAACGCGGGAGACAGCACGTTGAATGTTAAGTTGCCCGCTGAACTCCCTGGATCCACGAACAGCGAAACTTCTCTTACTCTAGATGGAAATGACACTCTACACTTCGTACAGAAATTACAAGCAACAAACACCACAAGAAATTTGTTAGAAATTCATCCAAGACGAGATTGATATAAAGATTTAAAATTAACATGTAAGAATTTGTTATAAATCTGACATATCGATAATGTTAAAATGTTTTTATTTATTGTGTAGACATTAAAATTGAATAATAAGTGCATATTTGTAATTTAAGTACAACATTTTATTCTTTGTCGACTTCGATGTGCACAACAGCTAATACAAAGTTTAGGTTCTTCCGAAAATCAAGGTAGTCTGTTCAAATTTCAATTGGGGTATCAATGTATCTCAGTAGTCAAAAGGATTTCTATGAAATCGTCGATGAAGGTCTGGAAAAGAGAAACAATGAAGGAACTATAAGAAAGTAAGTAAGAGATTAAGATATAAAATATCTTTAAATTTCTCATGTAAGAGAAGAATTCTCAACACATAATATCAGGAACTTGAAACCAAGTGTTTCCTTGTGGCAAAGAACTGAATTCCGTATGTTGCAAGTTATAGTGTTACATAATTTTCTCTACTATCTCGACCGGTATTTTAAATTTTGTGTATGCATTTTTAAATGTGTTGTTCTAAAATTTCTTAATATTGCCTATGTTTAATGTATTGTGATAAAATTTCTCAATTTCTTCTTTTTACTGTGGTCTGCATTGTGTGTGATTTTTAGATTCGATATAATTTTGCCATTCAGCAGAACGAAAGTTATTCGCGAAATTTTTTTGAATTTCGCGAAAAAAATACCGGTACGCTTACAATTACTTATTTAATACATACATCAAAGGAGAAATTTTTCTCCCTTAATAAATTAGCGCCAAAATCCATTCACGAAATTCCAGGATCCCTAATCATAACTTCCCATTATAGGCAGTATGTGAAAGGGACTAGCCATTTACTCGAGTGCTTCATCTCAATTTTTTAAGTTTTATTAACAAAATTGTGTTGTTTTGCTAGTTTTTCTCCCCGGTTTCGCTTCATCGAATACTTCTCGGACCCATTCCACTACGAGGAGCGTCCAGAAAGTAAGTTTCCTGTGGCTGTTTGGAGAAAGAAAACACAAATTCATGGAAAATTTTATTGAAAAAAAAAAATACAGCAATTGCCGAGATATTATTCAACATATTTCCCCAGGAATTTAGACATTTGTAATACCGTGGGATCAACTTTTGCAGCCCTGTGTCGTAGAAGTCTGCGGCCTGCGATCGAAACCAGCATGTGACAGCCGTCTATACCTCACTGTCAATGTGAAAATTCTGACCTGACGGCAATTTCTTGAGGTATAAGAAACGATGGTAATCGCTCGGCGCACAACAGATCTTCGCGAGGTCTCTTAAGCACCAGCGTGCATTCGTGGCTGTTGAGGCTGGTTCACAATAAACCGGGAACGGAAACGACAACGAGAACGAGAACGGATATAATGTTAAAATAAATATATTTAAATGTGAGCATTCACAATGAACTATTATGAACGCCCACATTAAAATACAATTATTTTAACATTATTTTCATTCTCGTTCTCGTTGTCGTTTCCGTTTCCAGTTTATTGTGAACCAGCCTTTAGCGGGTATGCTTCCTCCTGTACGAGAGTGCATGTCGCCATGCACTGCTTATCAGTAACCCATTTCAGCGAGTGCCGACGACCACTGTTACAGCACATTCTAACACGCCTAAAACAAATACGGAAAACGAGGAAATGGAGCAGCCACCATAAGCTTAAGTACTGAAACACTAGGGTAGCCGTAAATCGTTTCATTATAGTCTGTATCTTCCTATACCTGAATTCCAATTTGTGGTGATGTATATATCATCCCCTTCTCCTAAGGTCAGCCTTGACACGCGCCCCATACAATGTTTCTATAGTATCGTTGCAGTTAACTTATCCTATCGGATAATAACACCTATTTTATCATATTATAATCATTACGTAAGTCCACCTCTTAGGTAAATATAAGTCAAATGTATACACATATAAGACATAAAACACATCCGTTCACCAAAGAAGAAGAAAAATCAGCATTTCCCAGTCGGATATCGAGCTCGGAACTTCTGAACTTATAGCCATACTCATTAGAAACTGAGTAGCAGGTGAAGAATTATTATGATACTACACTGAGAAAAGAAAACAATCAAACTGTCCCCTTCAGTGTTTCAAACTTCGAACTTTCAAAGTTCCTCCTCGTAAAACCGCAAGAAAATCTGTCCGCTCGAATCATCAGGTACAGCAGTATTTCAAAAGACTAAACTAGAACAATAACATGGGAGTAAGAATAGAAAAAGAAAGAAAAGAGTGAAGTAAAACGTTGCAGATTTGTACGTTCCGAACTGTACAAGGTTCCTTTGTACGAATACGCCTTCCATTACTGTGATTGTGGAAGCCACCCTGGTTTACTAGCATCATTCTGCAACCTCCCTTTTCACTGATTTCTTTCTGCGAGTGAAACAAAAGGGAAAATCTTTAATTTGTCTAGATGCGTAATACACCCTGTTGGAGCAAGATCCATATTATCAAGGTTTGTTTCCTATTGAAAATCTTAGCCTAGTTTCCGATATCTTGAGATATCAAAACCGGTGATTCTTTTGATATGTAATGATGCCAGTACATAAAAATTACGACAAAATAAAAGCTTAGGGATACAAGAATAACTTTTATTGATTCTGTATCGAGAATATAACCAGGTTCTCCAGATTTTAAATCGAACTGCACCACTCGATCAACTGTAGAATCACAAGGCATAATTACAACAGCATGTTCTGAAATCAGGCATTATTTAAAATGTAAACTTTACTGTGACACCATAGAGTTGGTTTTGGTTATGCAGTCTTTCTACCTTCTTTTTGCATACAATTGTATCTTATAATTTACTAGTCCTATTTAGTTCATATTTAGTTAGTCGTTTTATCTGGGACTGATGCACATTGCATAATAATACTTTTGATAATTAATATGTATTTTTTAAATAAAAAAACACAATAGAAATGCAGCCCAAATCATGTCCGAAAAATTTTTTATAACGTACCGACGACTTAAAATGTGCAGTTTCTATAAAATTAATAAAACCATATCCCAAGTGAAATTAATTATACAGAGAAAGCGGACCACCGCCATATTTGAAAAAAAAAACACCTTCAAGCAAATACAACATGAATAGCAGTACAATTCAAAGAATTGCTATGTTGCTATGAAATAAAGAGACACTTCTACGGTTTTCCTTTTCATTTATCTATGAGTGTTGTATGCATTCAGTCATTCATAGTGTTCTGTCCAAGGGCAGGTCTTTCACTGCAAACCCAGCATTCTCCAGTCTTTCCTATTTTCTGCTCTCCTCTTTGTCTTCTTACATGATTCATATATCTTAATGTCGTCTATCCTCTGATATCTTCTTCTGTCCCGAACTCATCTCCCGTTCACCATTCCTTCCAATGCATTCTTGAGAAGGCAGTTTCTTCTCAACCAGTGATCTAGCCAATTCCTTTTCCTCTTTCTGATTAATTTCAGCATCATTCTTTCTTCACCCACTCTTTCCAACACAGCTTCGTTTCTTATTCTGTCTGTATTTCACACGCTCCATCCTACTCCATATCCAACTTTCAAACGCTTCTAGTCGCTGTACAATGTTATTCAAAAGTCACGGAAGATTTTAAAGTTCTTTGATTTTGTTAAGCAGTAAGTTTGTATAAAACTAATAATACAGTTTTGTTCATGAAATAATGGGGTTTATTCCGATATATGAAGGGTTCAGCACTATAGTGGGCCAAGCGCCATTTACTAACCGTAGAAAACAAGGGTTAAAATAGAGTTATTAGCATAATTCAATGGAAACATATAGCAAGTAATATAAAGTATACAAATTAAAACTAAATGATATGTCAATCTTCATTAAACTATAGTATTCACTTAACTTTAACCCTTGCTTTCTCCGTTTTTAATAAATGGCGCTTGGCCCTCTATGGCTCTGAACCCTTCATATACCAATTTCTTAGAATATGTTACACTGGTGATTAGCTAATCTGCTGTCGCCTCACAAATTAGTACAACAGAACCGGTCTCTTAGAATTGTTCTTACAAGCTTCCACAATGACGAAAAATTGCAGAGTCCATATCTCAGTCCGTTTAAAGTTCTGAATCTTCTCAGTGCGCTCAAACGATTTCCAATACATTCACAGTAAAAATGAATAAGGGCAATTCACATTATTTTCGGAGTCGGTAAATTGCCTCACAAGGTGTACGTAAATTGCCTCCTGCTTACATGAACTACGGCACGTAAATTGCCTCCTCTTTACCAGAGAGAGTGAACATGTTTCCCGTTTGCAAATACGTCACTGTAATCGACATTTTCTATCCCATTTGCAGACTTAGGACTGTCAGTAATATTTATGCTTTCGTGCATAATTCGCTCAAATTACTATTGTGCTTAAAATGTACTTCAATGTGATTGTAATATTGGTGTGATTCAGTTAGAAAATCTTCATCATAAAACGTAAATGTGTGTAAAACATTAAATACAGATTTCTTTAAACAGGTGGAAATATAAAACAAAGAGCCCTTACAAGCTCAAGTCGCGTAATCTATTCTTGTCGAAGTGGAACTATTTAATTTTGTAAAAGTAATACTTTGTGTAAATCAGATGAAACAGATTTATTTCTTTTACACGGACTCCACTCTGTACTTGTTTAAGAACTTGAATGGAGTGATGAATATTTTGATGGCTGGCGTTGAAAAGACTCATTGTTTAGGTGAGGGGTTTGGACTTTTTCCATTGCTGGTTGTCGCAATCAAAAAATTAAGACACAACATTTCGAAGGGTGGTTCTCCCTCCGTCTTCAGGTGGAAGGAAGAAGAGAAAGGAAAAAAACCTACTGTTGGGATCGTTACGTACAGCTATTCTGTATGACTGATCTATTGATTCCTCAAAAAAAAAAAATCGAAAGAGAATTGGGAGGACAAATTTAAAATGTACGCAAAACGTTTCCTTGCAAGGGGTTGGGGGCTGTACAAAACTAAATATGTGAGCTCCAAGCCTGTTGGCCACTAGTCTCATTCCGGGTTACGCTGCTCCACTGAAGGAGCTCTAGAAAATTTTGAAGGGGAAGCCGAAATTGGACGTAACCTCTTAGGTACCACATACGCGAGGGGGACTGAGATTTGATCAAGTGATCACGGAACGGGGCGAGGAGGAGTGGCTGGTGTTTGCCGTTAGGATGGCAAGACGCTGTCATCTGTTGTTCGATGACAAGGCATGTGAAGGCCGTCGGAAGAAGCGCCGTGAAATCTAAATCTGCAATTTGAGAGTTCCCTGTCCTTTCAAATTGCGACTAATTGAGTGACCTCGTACATTTAATAGACAATTTATAGGTTCTGAACTAGGGCATACGTCGTTTACAAGAAAAGGGGAATATATATGGGGCCATTTCTTATAGGGCTCATCCCGACATTTGTCTTACGCCTTAGGAAAACCACGGAATACCTTAGGCAGGATGAGTTATCTCATATAAGAGACTAGCCAATTTGGCTATTATGATTGTTGTCATGAGCCTTGTTGAATCGTCTCAATTTAGAGACCAGCCATTTGGCTTTATGGTGGCTCAATTACGAGATGTAATTATTAATTCCTCGAAAAAATCGAAAGAGATTTGGGAGGACAAATTTAAAAGGTACGCAAAACGCGTCCTTGCAAGGGTCAAGGGGCTGTACAAAACTAAATATGTGAGCTCCAAGCCTGTTGGCCACTAGTCTCACTCCGGGTTACGCTGCTCCACTGAAGGAGCTCTAGAAAATTTTGAAGGAGAAGCCAAAATTGGACGTAACCTCTTAGGTACCACATACGCGAGAGGGGACGGAGATTTGATCAAGTGATCACGGAACGGGGCGAGGAGGAGATGGCTGGTGTTTGTCGTTAGGATGGTCCTGGCTTCGGTGGAGATTCTAATTAAGAAAAACCCGAAGTCATTAGCAGTATGTTGGCACTAAACCAAACGGAATAAAAAAGATGGGCGTGAAGTGGCTAAAAAATTGATGAAAGACACACAAAAGGAGGGGGCGGGGAACTAAAAAAAATGTGAACAAGTGTTATGATACCTCGATAGAAAATAAAAGAAGGTAAAAAAGGAAAAAAACTATTACAAGGACATGATAAAAAACTACTACTGGCACCTAGCGGTAGCAGACATTACTACTAACTACTAAGCTGCAACACTAGGTTGCGTTGTCTAAAGGTGGAGATGACCCCAGACGGTCTACGTGGTGTTGGTGACAGCATTCTTCCCCTTGTATTGAATATTTCTGATGTCTTGTTCAACTATGGGTAACCTAATATCCGGAAGAATTAGACTAGGTTGACTAATGACATTGTCCGAAAAACTCATATGTGCGGCTTCCTTATATTTCCTCTGTGTCAGAGGACGCTCAGTTTGTAGGATTGAAGTATTTTCCCACTTTATTTTGTGTCCGGATTCAAAGCTGTGTTGTACTATTCTTGATTTATCTATTAAGCATTGTTTGAAGTTGCACTTGTGCTCCTTAATTCTTGTGGACTCTTGTGCTTTATCTCGAATGAAGTCATTTCGGTCGACGAACCGTGAGAGGTGTACTCAGTGGCGGATTTGAAAATATGACGTCCTAGGCAAATGGGTGGCAATTTACATATAATATCTCTAGTAAACATTAGCTCACTCAAAAAAGCTTGAATTGATGTTTATTTAATTTAGCAAAAGTCACACAACTGAAAAATAAATTTCTACGAAATAAACCCCAGCTATTTATTAACAAAATTATATGATTGTTATTGTCATTATTATTATTATTGTCATTATTATTATTATTATTATTATTATTATTATTATTATTATTATTATAAACTTACTTCTTAACCAGGTTAGAGGACTGTCAAACCTTTTGAATAAGCCTGTACATTATAGCTACATTGCACTCGTATTTTGAAATCTACTTGCTAGCAAACATTAT
This sequence comes from Periplaneta americana, assembly GCF_040183065.1. Classification (NCBI taxonomy): domain Eukaryota; kingdom Metazoa; phylum Arthropoda; class Insecta; order Blattodea; family Blattidae; genus Periplaneta; species Periplaneta americana. Next base: position 75,666,756 of record NC_091129.1, on the reverse strand, counting down.
CTTCATGCGGTCATGGCTGGTATGTTCATAACGAGGATTACACAGACATTGTATTACTGAATAGTTAAACTCACCAAAATGCAGCTAATGCAAGAAGGCTAAATACAAAGCGGTTTCCTAATCTGTAAAAGAATTTAGACGTGCTTCTGAGAATCGATGGAGTATTTGATGTGCAGTACGAGAGAATTTCGTTTGCCAGTATCTTGAATTCCTCTAAAACCAACTCAAACTGCAAAACTTCATGCAGGATATCCCATTTCAACTAAAGGGTCGTTCAAAAAGCGCGCCGGTTTTGAATCGCTTGGTATTTTTTATTTTATTTTATTTTATTTTTGTTTGTCGGTTGTTGACATTGTTTTATGCTCGACCATGCCGAAATGTAGTAATTATACACCTGGTAGCAGCCCTTTAATGGACCTCATTGAAATACTCCTATTTAGTAAAGTTCAGGTGTTCCACAAATCATAAAATACCATTGTAGCAATATGAAAGCGCAAGTATCGATTATTCTGCGCTATGCAATCGAAAGACAACTAGCGCGAGGTTAGATAATATTAAACTCAGTCGAAAAAAACAACACACAAATTAATATCAATTCACCGTCATCTTCCAGCCTTTCACAAAGCACATTCCCGGAAATTTATTTCGCCAATTGCCGGAAAAAATCAATATGGTCGAGCATAAAAAGTCGTATGAAACTTGACTATAATGGTAATTAAGACGCTCGTATGAAAATTATAAACATACTCGCGTCTTAATTACTACCATTATAGGCTCGTTGCATAATGTACTATTATTTTATTTTGATATCCATAAACATTCCGATTGTTGCTTCAGTTTGAATTTCTCATATTTCGTCTTTGTGTGTCTATCGATTGAGCAGTTTACTTTTTCGCAACGTGTCGTTCGTAACAGTGTGATTATGAAAATTTAATTTCTATTTTAATTTTGACTTACTTTAGATGTAAAATTTACTTTCAAGCAAGGGCATCAACTTATGGAAGATTGTTAATAACCAATATACTCTACCAATGAAAATTACTTTAAAGATTTATTATAACGTAATATTATCCCTATTCTACATGTGAGACGCCCTAGGACTCTTTCCAAGACTGTCATATCTAATAACAGAAGTGACAGAAGAATTGTAGAAAATACCAGACCAGACCGAGTACGAAGTCAAGATAACAGAAGTATTTGCAAAATAAAACCAATAAACGGTTGAAAGCGACAATAATGGGATGAACATGTGAATAGAATGGACTGCAAAAAAATACAAACATCATGTGATGAATCTCCAACTAGTACAGAGATGTGGATTGATCAAAGAAGAGATGGAGAGGTTCCCTTTAGTTCGAAGATTAAGGCTCTTGGCCGAAATTAAGGGAAGAACAAAAATATATTGAGACTCAACAAACAACACCTGAAGGGCTATAGTTTGAGAAATGTTGTTATAAAATACAGTATGTTAATTTGTATATGTAACAGATCTTTACTTTTTAATGAATGAAAACTATGAGATTACTTGTCTTACAGATGAATGCCCAGGAAAACAATAAACAAGGAACTGAAATTAATTGTATTACAATTTCTATACAAAGTAAACAATAAATATGAAATATTGCTAATAAATTTTTAAACTTTAATTTTACAGGAAACAGTTTTATACAAAAGCTGTTAGAGATAAATCATACAGTATAATACAATGTTAAAATTGACATATACCGTCTATACTTATCTAGTATTATATGATTAATTATAACATAAACGTTTTCGGCACTAATGTGCCATTTTCAAATGTATGAAAATTTGCCTAATTGCATGTTCAAATAGGTGCACATGAACTGTGTGAATGAAACATATAATGTGTACCCTGGTGATTTCATGTCACATATAAAACAATCTGTTTGTGGATAATTAATGATTAAAAATTAAAAACACACACTTATTACTAACATTTAAAATTTGTTTTTCTGCTGCAGTTATCCATCAATTTGTGGAACACTGGGGTTGTCTTGACGTATTGTGTGGTCAAATGCAGTTATTCATTTACTTGAAATGTTGTAACCTTACACTAAGATATTCACTATTAAAATATTAAAATTCTTTATGTTGATTCGTTATTATTGCACCAAGGTTTCTTGTTGTTTGTTCACTTTCACATATCGGAGCACTTTACCATAATCGAATGTGGTGCGTAATATAAGTTACGTTGGTACCCGGTTATTGTTTTGCTGTGGTTGGATTATTACATATTTATGGTTGTCGCCGTCCGATTATCAGTCAAGCCTTTACACTGCGAACATAAAATTTGTTGTTATGTATATGAATATGCTGATGGATAAATGCATTGAATTAAACTAGTGACTTACGTACAATGGCTGGACATGTTGCGTGCTCGACGTTGGCCAGGCTATGAATGAGAATTGTTCGAAAAATCGAAAATCGAAAAATCGAAGGAGAATTGGGAGGAAAATTTAAAAGGTACGCAAAACGCGTCCTTGCAATGGGTTGGGGGCTGTACAAAACTAAATATGTGAGCTCCAAGCCTGTTGGACACTAGTCTCACTCCGGGTTACGCTGCTCCCCTGAGGGAGCTCTAGAAAATTTTGAAGGGGAAGCCGAAATTGGACGTAACCTCTTAGGTACCACATACGCGGGGGGGCTGACATTGATCAATTGATCACGGAACGGGGCGAGGAGGAGTTGGCTGGTGTTTGCCGTTAGAATGGCAAGACGCCGTCATCTGTTGTTCGATGACAAAGCACGTGAAGGCCGTCGGAAGAAGCGCCGTGAAATCTAATCTGCAATTTGAGAGTTCCCTGTCCTTTCAATTTGCGACTTATTGAGTGACCTCGTATATTTAATAGACTATTTATATTATCTGAACTAGGGCATACATCGTTTATAATAAGGGTGAAATATATATGGGGAAGGGCATATAGGTCCGTGGCCCATTTCTTATAGGGCTCATCCCGACATTTGTCTCACGCCTGAGGAAAACCACGGAATACCTTAGGCGAGATGAGTTGTCTCATGTATAAGAGACTAGCCAATTTGGCTATTATGTAGGAGGTGATTGTTGTCCTGAGCCTTGTTGAATCGTCTCAATTTTGAGACAAGCCATTTGGCTATATGATGGCTCAATTACGAAGAGGGGGAGAGATGTACTTATTTAATTAATTTAAAGGAATTAGGGAGATTAATGGGGATATGAGTGCAGGTCCGTGGCCCATTTCTTTTAGGGCTCATCCCGACATTTGTCTTAGCGCCTTAGGAAAACCACGGAAAAACCTAGGCAGGATGAGTTGTCTCAATATCAGAGACTAGCCAGTTGGCTCTTAGGTTGAATGACTCTATGAATCGATGGATATATATACTAGCCAATTGGCTTTATGATAGTTCCATCGATCAACAAAAGTAGATATTGTTAGGGAGGGATTTTGTTTAGCCCAGTTAAGACAAGGTCATTTTACAGCGGTTGCACTATCCAAGGAGTCTCATGGAGTTGAGTCGTGGCTACCAAAACCTGGGAGTAACACCAGCCTCCCTGTCCTCCTGTCTCAATAGTATAGCTAATGGACCTGTCTGGTGTCTACTCCGTAACCTAGGATCATACTGGCCGAGGCCAGATATGAGCGGGTTGGGGTTAGCACGAGCTTCCGCATACAGGTTCCTAGCCAGTCGAGCAATGAACTCGTCTATGGTTGGCAACTCTAGTTCATCATGGACCTTTCTTCTCGAGGCGACTCGGGGGAGATGGGTAATGAGTCGAATCACCTGGTTTTGGACAACTTGGAGTTTACGGAGATGGGACACTGCCGCAAACCCCCATGCGGGTGCGGCATAGGTAATGACAGAGCGAATGAGGGCCTTATACATGGTAAGTCCTACCCTCAGGTTGTCAGGAGTTAAGGCCGCCAGAATGGGATAGTGTCTAACTATCAGCCCGTTGGCCTTACGAAGAAGGGATTGGATGTGATCTCGGAAGTTGAGATGAGAGTCCATAATGATCCCTAAATATTTAATTTGGTTCATCCACGGCATTTCTCGTCCGAAAAGTGTGGGTGGTGGTGGTATGTCTTCGAGCCTCGCTCTTAGTGAAAAGAGTATGGCCTGACATCTCTCTACATTGACCTTGATTCTCCAGTCGTGGAATCACGGCTGGAGGTGATCTAAGATCGACTGCAATCTACGGGACGCTAATCTATAGGTTTTGCCCATCGCCAAGAGGGCAGTGTCGTCTGCATAGATATACAGATGACTACTTCTGCCGTGGATATAGCGAAACGGGAGGTCATTAATGAATATATTGAAAAGTATGGGCCCGATAATGGAATCCTGTGGGACTCCTGCGTGAATTTCACGGGGGGTGGAGAAACTAGTGCCTACACGGGTTTTGAATGTACGGCCTCGAAGGTAGTTAGAAATGAGGCGTATCATTCCATCTGGGACTCCCATGCCCAGTAACTTAACGAGGAGTCCCTCATGCCAAACCTTGTCGAATGCTCGCTCGATGTCCAGGTAAGCTGCAGCTACTACACGCTTCGTGCTCACAGCCCAGGTAATGTCCTCCGTCATGCGGAGTGCCTGGAGTGTAGTGGAACGACCAGAGTGGAAACCGAACTGCTCGTTCCTGATTTGGGGCAACACTACTTCAGTGAGGCGTCTATGTATGACCCGCTGCGCCAGTTAGAATTGTTCGATGCTCACAGTGGTTCTTATCCTAATGAACATCTGGCGGAACCGGAAGTAATGTGGGGAGGGGGGATGTGATGTCATAAGCTGAGATGATGTAGTCTGATTTTTTGAAACTAATTTAAATAAATTGAATAATGGGTTCTTGGGGTTAACTATTTGCTCGTTTAAAAGTTGGTTCCCTTTATTAAAACTCATTGCGATGTAATATTACTCTGCCGTGTCAATTATGGGACTGTTAGTGACTTTAATGATTTTTAGTGCATCTTTTATGTTACATAATTCATGACATGAAATCACCAGGGTACACATTATATGTTTCATTCACACAGTTCACGTGCACCTATTTGAACATGTAATTAGGCAAATTTTCATACATTTGAAAATGGCACATTAGTGCCGAAAACGTTTATGTTATAATTAATCATATAATACTAGATAAGTATAGACGGTATATTTCAATTTTAACATTGTATTACAACCTGCTTATCGGATAAATCATACAACATGAAATTACATACAGTATAATACCAATGTTCGAAACAAGTTAGTTATTCAGGCATACAGGATGTGATAGTAAACTTTACTTGTTTTTAAATAGCACCCTATATTAAAAATTAAATATTCCGAATCTCTATTAAAATTTGCGCGCGAAAGTGTAGAAATTTTACCCATTCACACGTTTCATGTCTTTTAACTATTTATTGAACCTGTTTCAAGGACTTCAAACTTGAGACTAATAAGTATGTAAAATGGTGCTGAGTAGGCCGTAACATTATCACTAACCAAACTTTACGACAAATGCTCAAAATGAGAATCATTGACAGCCAAACAATGTCTCAGTCTATCACGAAAACAGTCCATTGTCTTTCTCACAGTTACATGACTGATCTGTTTTGCATTGTATTGTATTATTGTTTCGCGAAAGTCTGCGAAACGCTAGAACCACCAAGTACGATCAATTATAGCCACTGCCCTTAAAGATGCCGATTAGCCTACAACACCTTTCAAGAAGTACATGGTCTCTCCGTCACTGGCAGTACACGGCGCATAGATATAATAGCTTTCAAGGAATCAACAAGATCTGGATTCATAATTGATCCCACTGTGCGTTTCGAAACGAATGAGGAACAGCCAGCAGAAGTGGATAAGGAAAAAGGAATATCTACAATCCTACCATTCCATATTACCTCCAAAAGTACCAGCTAGAAGAGCTTGAAGTAATCGGACTTCTGGTTGGTGCAAAGGTACCGCTACTCTCTTCATGAAAGATGTATTTAAGAGGCTTGGAATACCTACATCTGTTATTCCGATTGTAACTTTAGCTGCATTGAAAGGATCAATTGCTCTCCTGAAGCATCGCCTATATTCGAAATGAAACCAAGTTCATTAGCATTCTTTACCTTTTTTGTAACACTTGCCTCTCTAAAACCTAGGTATATTTCCACCAATCACAAAATGTACTTGCAGCTATGTACTTGTAGGAGTTTCATTGTCAAAACAAAATTAATGGTTCACTGAACTTGTAAACATTTATTTGGTTAAGTACTCTTTGTCCCTTGTGGCAGCTCACGAATAGTGAGAAGATTTCTAAATTTCTATCTGTAATGTGCAATTTAATGAAGATTAGAAATATGTATACAGAGTGTTTAAAAATACGGGGCATAATTTCAGGTATGTATTTCCCACCTGTAGACAATCAAAATAGTTCATTACAACATGTGTCCGGAAATGCTTCATTTCCGAGTTATGGCCTTCACAACATTGAAATTCACCGGAACACCATACCTCATGTTTTAGAAGACACTCCACTGATCAATCGTCAACACATTCACTTCTTGCATGATGGCGCTCCTGCACACTTCAGTCGTACGGCTCGCCGGTACTTGGATCGAAGGTTTCCTGATCGATGGATAGGTAGAGGTGGCCCAATTTCTTGGCCTCCACGCTCACCTGATCTGAACCCTCTCGATTTCTACTTGTGGGGCCATTTAAAATCATCGGTTTATTCATCTCCGGTGCCTGATTTGGAATCCCTTCGGAATCGAATTGTGGCATGTTCTGAGTACATACGCAATACTCCTGGAGTTTGGGATCGTGTTCGCAGGTCAATGAGACATCGATATGAGGTCTGTATTCAAGCAGGAGGTGGACATTTTGAACATCTTCTGTAATGACAACGACCTGCGGAAAGAAAAACGTTCCGGTGAATTTGAATGTTGTGAAGGCCATAACTCGGAAATGAAGCATTTCCGGACACATGTTGTAATGAACTATTTTGATTGTCTACATGTGGGAAATACATACCTGAAATTATGCCCCGTATTTTTTAAACACCCTGTATTTTAATATAGGATGCCAATTAAAAAAAAAAGAAAGTTTACTGTCACACTCTGTATGCCTGAGTAATTAACTTTATTCGGACACTTGTATCACAGCTTTTGCATAAAACTTTTTTTTTGTAAAATTAAAATTAAAGAAGTTATTAGCAATATTCAATACGAATTGTTTACTCTGTATAAATCATACATTAGCGTAAAAGTAAAAGAAGGTCTTTTATAAACTCAATCATAAGTAAATATAACACAATGGTTAAAAGTGACAGAGATTGTAGACAGATCTAAGGAAAAGGATTTGTAGTTTACATTTAATTCAGTAAAAATAGAAAGGAAATGAAATGTATAGAACCGTTTTTGGTTTGGACTTCATTATTAAATTTATCTATAGTGTTAGAAGCAGAACTGCTTGCCGCACACAGTATCGAAGTCAAAGAGAAACTGAAATCTCGTGTATAACCCGTGTTACCATGGATACAAACAAACAAGAGAGAAAACAAATGCGAAACTCAACTTGCGGCCCCTCATTTGTTTCTTAAACTTGAGAACTTGAGAGATGCGAGAGCGTAGAGAAAAGAGAGAATAAGAGAGCAGTGGAAATAAAAAAAACTCTGTTCTGACTGAAAGGGACAAAGCATTCGGGCGGGCGTGAAATCGAGATTTTACGACGATTGAAATTTCTCCCTTTTCCTTTTAACCTCCATGAGATTATCGTGCAAGCATGAAAATCCTGTTCCTTGATGTGACGTCTGTCGCGTATAATTAAATCGCTTTTGCTTGGAAGAATAAGAAATTACTGGGACCTACACAAAACGCGTGAACCCATACGAGTCCTCAAAGGAGCTCCCGATTCCAAAGTCTTGGCTGGGTAGGATTTTCGTTTTAAGCGTCTTGGCAAGACCAAGTTTAGGTTAAAATAATACTTTCTGTAGAATGCGATATCGTCAAAGGGAGCCCATATTATCATGCTCAAAACGTTCCTATGCCAAAGAATTCTGTATTCCTTCACCTTTCTTTCAGACGGTTTCTGAAGAAAGAAGCGCTTCGTGCAATGAAATTCCGCAGTTTTATAATATAATATATTTTATCTATTTATGTTCACATTTTCTCGGGTTTAATTGTCCCCATGAAACAATATCAGCGACAATTAACAAACAAATATAGAAATTTACTTTCAATTTCAATTTAAATATAAAAAGAAATTTTAATAAAAGCAAGGTGAGAATCTTAAAATAAACTATTCATTAAAAATCGGATTTTACTTCTTTTCAAACCAAAGATTATTAAATTTTTTAAATGAACATTAAGACGAAGATTGTAAATATATATAGGTGAATACAACTTAGAATACTTGCATATTACATAGAATATAATACAATATATTAGCTAATAATGTAATATAATATGTTCAAAGTGGAAGTGAAATAACAGTGCAGTTGAAAGGGATGATAGGGTATAATATTACGATTTGTGATTAAATGTACGGTCAATTACAAAATTGATTTAGAAGTTCCGGCAGCCTGGCAACATCGCCGCTAACACACTGATCTTTCTTCTCGTAATAGAGATGTAAGAGGTGAACGAACTCAGGTCTCCCACTCTTCTTTCTGGCTACAATGTTGCAAGCTGGTCGCATCGATCAGCGACTTCAAATTAGTGGTTTTTAAATTAAATTTACACAAAACCGGCCATGCTATTGAAATACGCCACAGGGATAAATAATTCTTTATTAGATTTTCTATCGATATGGACAAAAATACCGATCCTAACTGGAATAGTTACCGAAAAAGAGGGTGTTAAACATTTGGAAAAAAAAACATTTTCTGAGAAAACTATGCCTTTCTACCATTACTGTATTACACTTTTTGTTACATACAACATGAGCTATTCGTTCCGAAAATGTGCAGGGTTATTCCATTCTATATATTACTTATATGAGTAACAGTATAAATAAACGAATGCAGGAAACAATGTGTGAAAGAGTGAAGGTATGCGCATGTATGTATGTATGTATGTATGTATGTATGTATGTATGTATGTATGTATGTATGTATGTATGTATGTATGTATGTATGTATGTATGTATGTATGTATGTATGTATGCATGCATGCATGCAAACAAAATATGTATACAATGTGTAGGTATGCGTACAGGATTTAAGCTGGAAAATAAATTGTCGCAAAAATGCACAACTGAAATATATTTCTGGAACTTGCGAAATGCTTGTGCAATATTATAAATAATTGTGCAGGAAGACAGAACCGTATTACTAGCAGTTGTACAGGGGCATCATTTTATTTTTACTAACATTTCTGATATTAACCTGGCTATACCTTTGAATCAACGGTTACTATCCCCTTCCACGACTGGAGTTCGATGGCGTAATATACAAACAAATCACTTTACTAGGTATAGGAGGGAAGAAAAGTAATTCATCCATTTACGTAAACTATGAAATATCACGCTTTTGAGTTCGATAATTTTCATTAGGTTTTTGTTTAATCAGAATACAGTACACTATTAACAACGAATGTTTTTACTCACGAACTGAGCTGTCCACACGGACGTATTCATTATGCAGTGTATATTATAGTGTCTATAGCACATTAGCGCACACTATAGAGAATTAAGTTAAAATGAAAAATAATCATAATATGGATATTTAAACACATTTTTCAAAATGGTGGCGGTTTATTTCGATACAGGCTTCAGTTCTAATGTATGTAATTCCAATTACCAGTTTCGTCCTTCGTACTAGTAACTCATGTTGAAATAATTCTGTACCTACTCTGTAAAAGAGTACCTTACGTACTGTAAATTCAATCTTCACTTCTGCTCGATCCGAAAAGATAAAATTACTCAGACATGCTATCTGCTGTCCGTCCAAGTGGTTATGTCGTAGGATCGTAGAAAGGAGGGAAATCACGTGACAATTAATTACTTAACGAGGCCCTTTTATTTAAGTTATTTTAAACAGTTGTATGGGTATAATATTACGTAGATGTCCAATTCCTAACAGAAATTAATGTTCTCAGAAAAGAGCTAAGACATCCCAGCCACTAGCCTTTACAGAGAGGCGAATAGAAGCTGGTGGGGAAAACCGGAATGCGACGTAGGCAAATGGACGACAGTACCTGTGCGAAAATGATGCAATATTGAAAGATCTTTCGTCATTGGAAAACGCGAACATATTTTTGAAACGTACTGTGACGGTAAGGCTACTATGACTGTGTATGCGGTCTTGTATCTGTGTGGAAGACGGTTCAACTTCATTAGTAGAAGGGGTGGGAGTGAAGTACATTCAAAAACTCAGGGACAATAAAAATAGAAGTAAAAATAAAATGATGTCCCTGTAGTAGTTGTGTTAATGGTAGTACTTGCAGTCGTACTGATATACTCAATCCAGTATGTGTACGAAGCAGAAATAAACAGCAGACTATAATCATACAGGACTATCACCTTGGCAAGCAAGTGTCTGCTGGTGCGATAAACCAATGAGAAGACAGGTTACATTGACATATGGCTTGTCAGTTGTTTACTTCTGTTCCGTATACATTCTGGACTGAGTGCAGTAGTTGCAGTAGTACTGATAGTTATAGCAACAGTGGTAGTGGTATACTTGCGTCGGCAAGAGAAAATTCTGATAGCTCATTTGAAAGATGTGGGCGAGGGTTCCAGAACTTGACGTTCATTTAATACCCAGGCGGTGTCAAAGTGGAAGCTTTCTTTTGAAGAAATAAGATAAGAGTTTCTTTAATGACAACGCTTTCTCAGTTGCCTCTCCAATCATAAGAAGCGGTAAAATATATGTATCAATAATGAGTTAGCAATTGTAATTGATGTCCACCGCTGTGGAGTAACGGTTAGCATGCCTGATCGTCAAACGATTGGATCCGGATTCAAATCCTGCCTGGGACAGGTTACCTGATTGAGGTTTTTCCGAAGTTTTCCCTCAACCCAAGAAGAGCAAATGCTGGGTAACTTCCGGCGCTGAACTCCGGACTCATTTCGCTGGCATTGTCACCTCCCTATAATTTAGACGCTATATAATCTTAGCAATTGAAAAAGCATAGTAAAATAACAAACTAAAAGAAAATGTAATTGACATTCTTACATCTGCTTCACGTGAACTAAAAACCAATATTGTTGTATCAGGAGTTGATTAATGACGACAAAATATATTAACAATTTTATTTTCAATTTTAACTGAAAGTAATATCGTAGTTTAAAATTTATTAACTGTGGATAGTGGTGGTAGAAATGAATGTATTGATGTCGGTATAAAATAACTGTAATCAGAAATAATCTTTGACAAGAAAATGTGACAACATCGCTTGACATTGTAAGTATTGATATGTGCAAAAAGATATATCGAAAACAGAGCCTTCCGCCTGGGTATTAACTGGACGTTCGGACTTTATTAACTTTTGTTTACGTTGCCATGAAATGCCACAGCGTTGTCTATTTCCACGTGATTAGGTGGTTCTGAGTTTACTGTTGTCTTTGTCTATTGAATATTTTAATTATTGTATTGTAGAGTAGCTAATGTAACTGCACCTTAGAGTTTATAGTGATTTACTCGTATATCTGTATAAGTTATATAGTGAGATAGTAGAGAGTGTTCCATGCTGTAAGGGCCCAGGACTACATAGCCTAATAGATTTAAGTTTTAACAGTAACATAGCGTAATTTTATTGGTGTGTAGTACGGAGGTGTAAAAAATAGCCTCGTGTAGCTCAGAGAACAAACTTGACGTACAACTCTTAGAAGTGAGGCTTGTAAACTTGTGTATGATTTTTAACAGTAGTTCAATTCCCAAAACCGCTGTAACACTCTCCAGTACCTTGGAAAAACATATTTTTCAAAACAAAGAAAACAGTTTATTCCTACTAATCCCAAAGATGTCTTGTTTAGTAATCGTGTGAAACAATATTGGTAGTGTGGAGCATTGAAGAGCTTATATTTTCTCACGTGTTTTGTAACGAAATCCTGTGGTCTGCTCACCAAGTTTCTTATCTGGTGTCCTACCGAGGAAACTGGGGATACCGCCCCATCAGACTAAAGCGCTAACACACGCGAAACAAAACACGAAAGCCTCGTATTTTCTATCTCTTATTACAGACCCAGAAGATTCCGTAGTGCTCACACATGTCTGTGCGGTTGAGAATCTTAAAAACCGAACTCTGACACTTCGTCGGCCAACACAACACTTCAACATTTCCCCCGCCTAAAAAAACTTCGTTATTTTAACTTAGTCCAAGCATTTTAAGGTCACGTCTTACAATCAATTTAAATTAACTTATAATTGTCTGTGAAATATTGAGTTTTCTTTTAAAAAAGAAAGCATATATTAGATAAGAACTTATTACACTTCATTAATAAACTATAAACTGGTTGAATAGTTCCACTACGTCTGTTTATTTTTCCTGCAAAAATAATCTGTACATGAAAAATGTGTCGGTGATACTCGTATGTTGGCGGAGGTATAACCACGACGGGAGAAAACTGGCGGACCTAAGGGAAATCATATATACAAGGAATTTCCCAGCCATTCTAAGAGTGCAATATAAAGAAGTGAATATGAGAGTTTTCAGTGTGGAAGAGATACTTGCGGCTTCCGTATGTGTCCACGAGCAGCAACTTACAAGGAGAAACCAAGAGCCGAGTGAAACTTTGGAAAATAATGAAAGAAAGAGGCATACCAACACAATTAATAAGAGCTATTCAAAGTATGTATATGGATACCATAATAAAAATTAAAACAATTTTCGGAATCAATAAGAATTCAAAGGAAATAACAAGAGATGTAAGACAAGGATATCCCATGTCACCTGCATTGTTTAATTTAATATCGACGAAGTTGTGAGAAAATGGGAACCACAACTGAATGTTAATTTTATCGGAAAAAACACCTCTAAATTTTATGCTTTTTGCTGATGATTTATTGATCCTTTCAGATAATGAGCACAATATACAAAAAACAGTATTCAGCATGTTGTATAAAATAGGTTTCGTTTACAATTTGAAGGTACCTACAAAGAAAACAAAAATTTTCGGATTCATAGCATCTGAACCAAAACGAACCAAAATTTCAATCAATGATATCAATTTAGAACAGGTTTCAAATTTTAATTACCTGGTGTGTAATATTACATATGACCTACCAAGCGATCAAGAAACTAAACTCTCCAGATTTCTATAGCTCCTGGGAACAATGAAACGAACTCTAATGAAAAGAGAACGGAAGGAAACAATACTGAAATTTTGTAAGACAATAGCAATACCATTGTTAACATATGGAGTCGAAAATTGGATACTGACCAAACATCAACGTAGAAGAATAGACGTGGCGGAGATGAGATTATGAAGACCTCTTGCTGATTACAGATTGAAAGATCAGAAGAGAAATCGTAAAATTCGTGAAGAGTTACAAATGCAAAGTCTTCTTGACTTCATAGACTCTTCTAAACAGCAGTGTTGCCAACATCTGATGAAAATGGACATAAATCGCACTCCTGTACAGATGTTTCTATATCAACCAGTTGGTAGAAGGGATCTTGGCACACCCAGAAAGAAACAGAGAGAACAGTTCTTATTTCCTGGAAATGGAACACGCCTAACGGCCTAAACTATGATGTATTTGATGATGATGATGATGATGATGATGATGATGAAGGAGAACATGAATAACATCTTGCAGGATTTCAGGGCTGGTTTTGGTAATGTTGAAGTGGATCGATCTGCGATAAAATCACCAAGGAAAAGTGCCGCTGTCAACAATGCTCGATCACATGAATAGTCTTGGAAATGAAATCTTTTCGTCCTGTGACTGTTAATGAATTAATATATAGGCATGTGACTGCATGATATCACTCATAGTTTTTCCGTTATGTGGCCTTACTCTTGAAACCACACTGAAGCCACAAGTTTCTCCTCCACACTGAAAACTCTCGTATTCGCCTCGTCATCTTGTACTTTTTGAATGATAGGAATTTCTATATGGTTTCTCACGGGTCCTCCAGATGTCATGTGACTGTCAACGACACCAAGGGTCGACCTGGTTGGCGAGTTGGTATAGCGCTGGCCTTCTACGCCCAAGGTTGCGGGTTCGATCCCGGGTCAGGTCGATGGCATTTAAGTGTGCTTAAATGTGACAGGCTCATGTCAGTAGATTTACTGGCATGTAAAAGAACTCCTGCGGGACAAAATTCCGGTACATCCGGCGACGCTGATATAACCTCTGCAGTTGCGAGCGTCGTTAAATAAAACATAACATTTAACATTTAACGACACCAAGGTCGCTAGATGTCGCTGTCGAACAGCTCTTAGTCAGGTCCTCCCATTACATCCCACAAATGTCCGCCATGTTTGCGCCATCTGTTGCTGTTGTCAAGAAGAACGTTTTCCGAAAGTTATCGAAATATCTGTTTTGAAAACTTATTTTATGAAATATATAATTTTAAACACAAATTTCTAACAGAACCCAACCATAGCGCAATGTAAACAAACCTAAGAGTTGGCGAAAATATGGCAGCGTGCGAAGATCTGACTTATCGACGGACCTTGAACGACTCACTTTTCATGCACAGATTTATTTTCGAGCAAACATATACAGGTGTAGTGAGATTTTTCGCGCACTTTGTGTTGCAACTATTACTATATCTACAAACTATTCGTCGTTATGCCGTCAGTTGCGTGTCAATTGTGCTGCTCGGCTAATCAGGTTAAATCACACGCCGGACCGCGCATTCCTCTCTAACCAAGAAGTCCGGAAGCTTTTCTTGTGTTGGTGCTGGTGGCCGTCGTATCTCTGAGGTTTATCTGAGTTGGCTAGTTCCCTGCTCTGAATTTCGGGATTCAGTTGCTTTGTAGATATCCGACTATCCTAGGAAACACCATCAATGCCGTCTAGCAACTTTTGTAAAAATCCACAAGAAACAACCACCCACTTGGATCGATGCCGGTAAAACAAAAGTAATTCATGTCTTTTTAAGCGGAAACGATAATGAAATGGGAAAGAGGAAAGTGTTGGTACAGTGACAAGAGAAAATATGGAAATTCCAAGGCAAACCGTTGCAACCTTGACTTTGACTACTGCAAATGCAAATTCTATTTCGCTAGGATTTCAATTCAGATCTGCTAACGTCGAAAGACAGGCATCTGCCAACTGGACCATCAAGGATAAGTTGAAGCTTATTCGAAGTACACTAGTTACTTATTTGTAGCATAAATATGTAACTACTGTACTTCGAATAAGCTAATTTCTCTCTTTTAAACAGAATTATTCTATAAAATAGCTATAATCTTGAACAAAATTGTGTTATGTTTTTTTTTTTTAATTTTAAATCGATATGCATTGCAGATTATAAGTTGGTACAGTTTACAGTAGTAAAATTTTTGGAAATATTCAACATTTTTTCCTCCATTACTGTATCTTGTACAATAATGAAAATTGGTATGTGTAAGTCGCTATCCTTCTGCTATATGAAAATATATATATATATATTTTTACGATTTAAAAAAATTATTTACATTCATTTTTTTTCAAAATTAAAAATGATGGCAATTTACTGTGCAGTGATGAACGGTTTCCCTCATAACTCATAAACTTGTTGACTTTTTCATACTCTCTCTCTTTTATTTCATTGATGAAATTCATGTTTACAGTATCATGCTCTTTCAACTACAATCCTTAATAAATAATATTTCTTTTTATCAGACAAGCAATCAAAGGTAGAGAAATGATTGCTCATCATATTGCAGATATGACATGGAAAAATATACACAGAATGTTGGATAGTTTTTGAATTATGTGGGAAACGCTTCATCACTGCACAGTAAACTGAATTTTGAAAAAAAAAAAAGTAAATATTTTTTTTTTAAATCGTAAAAATACTTTTTTCATATAGCATAAGAACAGTGTCTTACACATACTAATTTTCATTACTATACAAGATACAGTAATGGAGGGAAAACATGTTGAATATTTCCAAAATTTTACTGCTGTAAGCTGTACCTAACCCCATAAGGGCGCGCTCTGGTATGAACACTCATGTTCTTTCATTGTTTACGAGAACAGGTGATAGCGCAATCCCTCACCTCGTTGTTGAACGTAACTACATCTCCACACGCCAGAGACACCGCGCCTGCGTGATAAACAATAATTTCAACTATTTCCTGTAACAGAATTTTAAGTGTGAAGACAAATGTACTCTTATCGCTGTAAGAAATAGCCCAGAGATATTCCACTCATTATCTGTAGAAAATGGACTGTGTACGTCTTTCCAAATGCTTAAATGCTTGACGTGAACTTTATCACTCACAAATTATTAACACATTATAAAAAAAGTCTTTAACGGAGGAAGGAACTTTATGTGATTTATACTTTCAAAATTATTGATAGTCGCTTTATTTCTCACTGGAAGATATTTATGCTGACTATTACACTCTTACTACGTCATACTACTTTTGACCAATAAAACGGTACGAAAGGACGTATTTCAACCAATTATGGCTGCTTATCGCACAATTTTATCGCGTCCCTAGCATTTGTTTAATTTTATCGCGTCCCTAGCATTTGTTTCTTTGTTTGCCAACATTTGAAACTGCGCTGGTCTGGACGTCAATATATATATATATATATATATATATATATATATATATATAATTGCAAACCACTCCAGTCGATGCACAGCAGTTTCAAATATGACTCGCATTGGCATTCAAGAACAAGAATTAATAAAAATCACTTATCATACCTATGCACCTTCTGAAATCCGATTTACAAATAAATGAAGAGCACCATTCGGAAATCCTGAATAAGTTGAATACACCACTTAGGCCTAAATCAACGAGTTCCACTTCTATTACGCACACGTCCAATATAACATCAATTGAACCACCAACCACATTCAAATTTGAAAATTGTACATTCAATAATTATTCCTTTTAAAATTATTCATTCGGAAATCCTGAATAAGTTAAATACACCATGTAGGCCTAAATCAACGAGTTCACTTCTATTACGCACACGTACAATACAACATCAATTGAACCACCAACCACATTCAAATTTGAAAATTGTATATTCAATAATTATTCCTTTTAAAATTATTCATGTTTATTTTTCATGTCTTCGTCGTTAATTAAAACTTTTCTAACACTTGTGTATATTAGTTAGGTTATGTTATAGCTTCTGCTATATGATATTATGGATAGTCACGTATCCGAGATTGTTTAATATTAAGATATATTGAAAATCATCTGTCAAGTGACGTTGATTACTGGGATTCGGATAATTGAAGTGGAATGTTGCATTTTAATAAACATGAAACAATCAATAAAGCCTTCTTGACTAGTAACATTGCAGAACAAGTGTTCAGATCTCAGAAAGTATGTGCTGTAGGACACATGTTTATTACATTTTTTTTCTTGTTTTGATGCATACTAGCACCTCCTAATATATTGGATACTTTTTTTAACACACTATACTTCATCCTGCTTAACAATTATGCGTTATAATTGTGAAATAAGATTTTTGCTACTTAGTAAACATTTGAAAAGTTTAGTCAAAGGAAAAGGCCTTCTTTTACCTCTAAATGCAGTTGAGTAATTGTCTGTTTTACATTATGAACGTAGCTGAAGAACAATATATGCACTGGACTTACTTGAGTGAAACAAAACTACTTCAGAAAACCATGGCAATTGGTAGATTCAGCGACTGGAATTTATAATTTTTGCATTAAACATCCAGATTACTCAACTTCAGAAGAAATGTATCTTGTTCGCCAAATAAACAACTCATTTGTTTCTGGACAAGTCAGTACTCGTATATTATACTATAAACACAGAATTGTAAAGTTATCTTCTGTTTTAATTCGTTGCTGCGAGCAATTTTAGTTCTGTTAATTAAAATAATCTCACAGTCATCTCTGTTTTTACTACCTTGATATTCTCTTCTGTTTCCTGCCTTCTAATCCATTCTGCTTGTCATAACCCTTATCTCTACTGCTTCACACAACCTTCTTATCAACTTATCCTTCAAAATAAGATGAATGAACTGAGAGGAGATGAAATGCCAACCGCCATTCCTACACAGTCTTCACCTCAATATAAGCTTCCGCCGACCTTCACGGAAAGGGGCACTCAGCCAAATACACGTCTTCATTTATTTTACGCTTGCTACAGAAACGCCAGATATGTAAATCACTAATAAGTTGTTCAAAATAGTTACAGCAAAACACAGGCAATGGTATGGAACTAACTGTAAGTTATTTCAATATCCCGAACAAGATGTTCATTTACATTCCAGAGCGGCGCTTATAGAATGGAAATGAATAAGTTTTACAGACTGTGAAAGACAGCCGAGACAAAAACGAACCAATTTTCATTACATGCATGTTACCTGAAACGTCATCTTCCTAACAAAAGTTATGCACTACTTCTTATTGTTAGTTATTCCTTAGCTCAGACAATTTCCAAAATATTGTATTCTGTAAGTAAATTAAGAACTTTTTGACTTTCGGATTCCATACAAATTTTCATTATGTTCAAGCATTTAACAACATGCATAAGTGCTACTTCTTGACTGTAGAATTTAGTATAGATATATGAGAACATTTAGTCCACCACACTATACATTCTTCTCCATCCTTCTAATCCGTATGCGATACTTCTGGAGAGAATATTACCTTTCCTCAAAGAGCTATATAATCTACGTATCGACATATCCTATTCATTCAACAGAGAAACCAGTGTTGCCAACTCTAATTTGCGAAAAGCCACTATACGCTTATAAAAACTCACCAAATATGTCATAAAACCCACCAGATATTCGTTCCTATAATTTTTTTTCACTTCATTGTTAAATAATGTGCAGATAAGATATAATACGTCCCGCGCCGTAGCGTCGTGGTCTAAGGCATCCTGCCTGGGACTCGCGTTAGGGAATGCGCGCTGGTTCGAATCCTCGTGGGGGAAGAAATTTTCTCATGAAATTTCGGCCAGTGTATGGGACCGGTGCCCACCCAGCATCGTGATGTACTTGGGGAGCTACGATAGGTAGCGAATTCTGGTTACGCAAACTAACTATAACGGCTGGGGGGGCTCATCATGCTAACCACACGATACCTCCATTCTGGTTCGATGATCGTCCACCTCTGCTTCGGCATGTAGCCGTGAGGCCAGCAGCCGGCTGGTCGGTCTTGGCCCCTCGTGGGCCATAGCGCCATGGATTATTATTAAGATATAATGCCAGGACGATCCGTTTGGGTATGGGTAAAATAAAAACACCGTAAAACATTTACTACTGAGCTTTATTTGTTGAAACTTTGTGCATACAACACTGAAAGATGGGAGATTCCTCAGAGCTCAACATGACCTCATTGCGCACCTTGCACAACTCATAACGGTGATGCAATTCAGTCCATTGTAACATAAGAGGGTGATTTGTTGAAAAAATTGAGTAATATTTACTCTCAGATCATCAATGTTCCTGGGTTTCTGTGAATAGACAACACGAAGAAGTCACGAGGTGTTAGATCTGGGGAATTTGGGGACCAAGCCAAGAGATAGCTGCTTCTCGTATTGGGTTTCGCCTACGACCTCCTGCATGTTTTTTAATGTTCAATACCACAACATTATGGAATCGTATTTACGTACATTACGCACACCATACTCACGTCGAATTCCCTTTGAACTCTTTTTACACTCTCACATTTAGCATAGGTACCAAAGAACACATTGTGCCCGCTGTTGATTTGTAGTAGCCATTTTAATCATCTAGGATTTTCATTTGTCCTTTCAGATTATACATTGATTGTCATATATGGAAACTCCCATCTTTTAATCATAATATAATCAGCAAGAAATTTTTTCTACTATCATAATAGCTTTATAATAATAAATTAATTTTATCCCTACTCAAACGGATCAGGCTGTAATATAAATAATAATTATTAAACACTCAATACCGAAGGTATAACATTAGTCATTCCACATCTTTTTCTCCAGTTTCAGATAAAGGTGTAGAATATGATGTTGAAGCGCATGCAGTTGGTGCTTTGTAGGGTTTCGTTGTCCTAATTTTTAACAAGACTGTGTTGAGGGAATTAAAAATTATAACAACATACACCACTCCGTCTTAGGGCAGCCCTAATTTCAAAATTGACTGAAAATTCCATCCTATTTCTAATATTAGTTTAATGATAATACTTTGAATCCATTTCTGAATTTCACCAAGCAAGGCATAACATTGATGGCGCGAACTCTGTTATTCTTGCAACGGATTTGTATTTGATACCGCTTTGTACTGGAAAACTTTATTCCAAAAATCAGTAATTATTTTGTTTCATTAACTTCATCACGCTCCACTTTACTTAAACGTTTTCAGTAACATTTTGGGCTGCACTGAATTACAAAAACTTTGATTTGTGGTAGAAAATAACGGAAATTTAGTCTAGCAACATTTTTCAGTACTTCCATACATTCATAAAGTCTTTTCAGCAGTTGCTTTATTGGAAAAAAACAAAAGAAACGCGCAGTCATGAAATTAATTTCTCACTTTATTAAGTCTGTATTCTGTTTTCAGTTCCAGCCATTGGGTTGTTATGCATTGTCATTGTATTGGTTGCACAATTGTTGATACAGACTGTACGATGGCATGCGGTTACCATAGGAATTAGTCACGAGTCGGTACAGATAATAGTTACACGGGAATATGATTATGGCATGTTAAAATATCGTTAAAAAAACAACCCCGCTGACTGGAAGGGAGGTATCACGCGAAATATAACCTATAACTCACAATTAAGTGAACCTGGTCAGAGGATCTGAAGCAACTGGTTGAAGCTTGCAATTGAATTGCAGCATGGGCCATCGTAATGAAGAAGACTGATTTGAACGTGACTGGAGAACTGAAGCTTCTCACTCACTAGCAAACTTCGGTTCACTCAACAGTAGGTCTTGAAACACTAGGAATCGTTTACTCTTAATGACTTTTTAGTGATTACATATTTTCCTTTTCTGAAGTTAACCAGAGTCTTCTTAATTCTAACTTCACGGTCCCAAGACATTAATTAATTAATTAATTAATTAATTAATTAATCAATTAATTCATTCATTTATTTTATTTCATAGATCTTACATGAGCAATGAAGCTTTAAGATGTGGAACAAGTCAAAATTTTGCAATATTAAAATTACAATTTTTACCAAATTTTATAGTTATACAATTTAGTAAATTTTCTACAATTTTCACAATTTTGTGCAATTTTTTGCAATATTTTACAATATTTTTTACAATATTTTGGTGAGATGTAGTGAGATGAGGTGAGGTCCGAGGATTCGCCAAAATATTACCCGGCATTTGCCTTTTGGTTGGGGAAAACCTCGGAAAAACCCAACCAGGTAATCAAATCAAAGGGGGGTAATCTAATCAAAGGAGTTGATGCCAAGGACTCGCCATAGACCATCCGGCTTCAGTCCCACGGCTGTGGAAAACCTCGGAAGAAACCAAAGACCAAAGGGGGATCCAACCCAAGCCCGAACGCAGCTCCGGGTCAGCAGCCCAGCGAGTCTGCTGATTGAGCTACATCAATGGCTCTACTAAAGGTATACAATACATAGCCAATCAGATTATTAAATTTACAATCGCAAACGATCATTCATCAGTTAAGCTATATTTATAATACAAAACAAGTGAGTTAATTAAATTTAAGACATAAACATACGTTTTCACGCTTCCACGGTGAATGTGATAAGAAATAGTCTTTTCAGTATTCCACCGTGTTTAGAAACTTGATATTTCCAACGTTTCTGATCTACAGGCTGGGCACAAAGTTCCGTTACTTCCTGTAAATACCTCAAATATACACACAATTTATGTAATTCCGGTCATAATGCAGACATATGTCCACTTTACACTAACTTTGTGTCCTAAGTGTCCAAAGGATCAGTATGTCCTCCATCATTAACTGCTTACTTACTTACAAATTGCGTTTAAGGAACCCGCAGGTTAATTGCCGCTCTCACATAACCCCGCCATCGGTCCCTATCATGTGCAAGATTAATCCAGTCTCTATCATCATATCCCACCTCCCTCAAATCCATTTTAATATTATCCTCCCATGTACGTCTCGGCCTCTCCAAAAGTCTTTTTACCTCCGGTCTCCCAACTAACACTCTATATGCATTTCTGGATTCGCCCATATGTGCTACATGCTCTGCCCATCTAAAACGTCTGGATTTAATGTTTCAGTTGAAGAATACAATGCATGAATTTCTGTGTTGTGTAACTTTCTCCATTATCCTGTAACTTCATCCCTTTCAGCCCCAAATATTTTCCTAAGAACCTTATTATCAAAGATCCTTAATCTCTGTTCCTCTCTCAAAGTGAGAGTCCAAGTTTCACAACTATGCAGAACAACCGGTAATGTCACTGTTTTGTAAATTCTGACTTTCAGATTTTTTTGACATCAGACTAGATGACAAAAGCTTCTCAACCGAATAATAACATGCATTTCCCATATTTACTCTGCGTTTGATTTCCTCTCGAATGTCATTTATATTTGTTACTGTTGCTCCAAGATATTTGAATTTTTCCACCTCTTCGAAGGATAAATTTCAAATTTTTATATTTCCATTTCGTAGAATATTCTGGTTACGACACATAATCATATACTTCTTCTTTTCGGGGTTTACTTCCAAGCCTATCGCCTTACTTGCTAGAAGTAAAATTTTCGTGTTTTCCCTAATCGTTTGTGGATTTTCTGCTAACATATTCACGTCATCCGTATAAACAAGAAGCTGAAGTAAGCCGTTCAATTCCAAACCATGTCTGTTATTCTGAACTTTTCTAATGACATATTCTGGAGCGAAGTTAAAAAATTAAAGGTGATAGTGCATCTCCTTGCTTCAGCCCGCAATGCAGTCTTCGGAAAATTTGTACTCATGCTGACTTCACTGAACGCAAGCCCAAATACATAGGATGTAATAACAATCGAGGAGTATAAATGTTATGTTTTATTTAACGACGCTCGCAACTGCAGAGGTTACATAAGCGTCGCCGGATGTGCCGGAATTTTGTCCCGCAGGAGTTCTTTTACATGCCAGTAAATCTACTGACATGAGCCTGTCGCATTTAAGCACACTTAAATGCTCTCGACCTGGCCCGGGATCGAACCATCAACCTTGGGCCAGCGCTATAGTTTACCAACTCGCCAACCAGGTCGACTTGAGGAGTATAGAACACTCCGTTCGAGTCCCAGTGGCGGAACCTCAACACAAGAATCTGACGTAGACTGCACAATATTGATTTATAGATGGAAAAATTATATTTTATTTCACCTTAATTTTTACTGTGCTACAACAACCTAGGAAAATACGTCACAAATTGCCACTCTTTATTTTTCGTCTGTTAGTCGCGATCTTTGTTTAGATATTACAAGTTTTCGTTCAGAAAACAATTGTTCGGAAATAAAAGCTATTGAATACAGAACCAAACTAGCAGCTTTGTAGCGTAGCGGCAGGCGACCTTTGATACGACTGCGCATATATTCTATGCAGAGCATTTTAAATAAATCTAAGCCAATCTGGTGTGTTTATACAATGGCAACGTTTTATATCCTCACTTATTTCCAAATCTCCTAATGACACGTTACTCCACCTAGTAGGCGTTTTTAAAGTTATATTTCGAGTCCCGTATGTTAGTACAGATACAAATTGCTTTATGTTCAGATTCATTTTTTCTATATATTTTCATCATGCTTGGAATAACTCCTCTCCTGTTGTATTTCCTTTAAGTGCAATGACATCGAGCAAATATTCTTATACAGAGAGATCCTTCGTGAACGTTATGAATTCTACTATATCAATATCTGTGTTTCCACCTAAAGCGAGAGAATAGACCACTGCTTATGAATCTTTGATTTTATTTCTATTTCAGCTAGTGTTTCAATATCCCTTATCCTCCTTTGTATTGTTCATGTGGATAATTTCATACTGTTAAAAACATCAGATTATTCGGAACAAATAATGTTAGCAACTTTATTCAGATTTGCGTTAATGAACTGTCTTTCATTATAGCACTTCAATGATTTTGCGATTTCCAAACTAATAACATAACTTGCATGGAGTTCCCTTTGACTCATAGCTTCTTTCACCATATTTTAGTACCAGAACTATTATTTGAAGTTAGTTTTTTATGTTTCAATCACTTCATTCCATCCAGCCCTACGAAAAGACAATTATATTTATACTTATATTCTACTGCATACATTTCCATTACATTGGATATGTTCATGCTCACCTATTAGTTAGTGATAATCTCATTACGTGTCATAATGTCGCTAGATATTTGATTTATAAGTGCCTATTAGAATTTTAGAACACAAGAGGCATCTACATTGTGTCGTGTCCGTAGCCCTCGGGTTTCGAACAGACTGAAGATGTAGGTTCGTTGCAGGAACTAAGTCCTCAATGCTGACGTAACAGAACAGCTTTATAACCAGATGCCGATAAGCAAGCACGTTTTACAATGTGTTAAGAGTTTATATAGAAAATCGAAAAACTGATAAAAGAGAGGACGATGACCAAGCTCATTTAGCCTCTTGACCGTCGTCTTCCTTGACCTTGGGGGTCAGCCTTTATGAGATATCTTGTATTTGGTTTGTTACTCCTTATAGTTTTATAAATGGACCGAATCTGTTAAATGAAGCAAAGATTTTAAATATAACGTAACAATTTAACTGAAGCAAGACGGACTCAGAAAACAAAATAATTGGAACATAAATTTTGGAGGTCCAGATTTCAGTCTGACAAAATTCTTATATATTTTGACGAAATGATGAGTTCAATTACACAGATGTGTAAAATTGTTACTTATCATTACATTGTCACCATGTGCACAACAAATACTATTCCTCCCATTCTTCCTTAAACACACGTTTCCAAACAGACGTTGAAGGTTTTGGGAAAGAAGCAATCTAAATCTTATCAATTAACCTGCCACTGATAGATGCCTGTTTTCTGAATTGTAGGGGTGTTGGACGGAAGGGAGGGGGTGAAACAAAGACAGTTTACAGCGCTGCTCCTGCGACGTCACTATTGCTAGTGATCACGATGACATTTTTGCCGATCCCTGTTATATAGGGATACAGTTACCCATTTTTTTTGCGTACATTATTACCACAAAAACTATCTATGAACTCGATCGAAATTGCTCAATTACGAAATGATAGACTTGCTATCTGGTAACATACTCTAAGCTTCGTTCTGAAGGGTAATAGATATATAATTTCAAATTTTCTTTATAATGAAAGCACTTTTAAGGAAGCCTTTGAAACTCTCGTAAAAATGTGAACTTCGTATCAACTTCAACGCACAGCCAAACGCAAGGAAGCAAAGAAAGAGGGTAGAACGTACAAAAAATAATTAAGACCCTGTAAAGAATGTAACAAAGTTTTTACCTAAATTTGCATAATGTTTTAACTGCATGATTATGGATGAAAATAATAGATTTTAGAAGCGACACTGTTCGCAGAGATAGCGGACATTATGAGTCATTTATTCATGTATACACACAGCTGTATAAGATTTGTTATGTACATATATCACGCTAAAATGAGATCGCTATCACAAAGTATGTCTAGCTGGTGGGGGTTGAGTCGTACGTGGTGCTTGCCTCTACGTCTCTCTCTCTCTCTCTCTGCTCTCCAGTCCACTTGAAAATTGTCCCCATTTTTCAACAGAATATGCCAGTGCTAAAGGTTTGCTCATGTACACTGGAGAGGAGCCAGTGTCGTTATTAAGGAAATAAGACATCCGCACCCAAGCTGTCTAATAAATGGCTTACTTGTGCGCGGGCATGGCAATACTTCCTCTCTGTTATTTTGTTGTCGATATAGGACGTGCGACACTGAAGCTCTCTGTTGTTTGGAGTTCCAATAACACTTTATCTGTTGTTGAAGTTTCTAAACAGGGGAATGCGTAGCTTCAGTATTAAAGAGTTCGCAACGTTAATCTTTTGAGTGAGACGGAAATTAATTAGATCCCAGATATTTTTAGTTACTGTTGAAGACTCTAATCTTGGAACCTGACAGGAATGCGACGCGACCCTACAGTTCGCGATAGTGACCCCTATTAGTAATACTAGCCTGCTACCAGCTGTCTAAAAATTGTGTTCTGTTCCTACCTCATATCGGAAACTGTTGAGCAAGTCATGTCAGCACCACATTCAGGTGCAGTATCACTGTTTTCACTACTCCTACTGCTACTACCGTCATCAGTATTACTAATGTTATCACTATCACTACCACTGTCTTAAGCTCCCTTAAATTTAAAATTATTAGGCTTGTAATGTTGGGGACCGACAGGGTGCGTTACGGTTGTTTCAAGTTGACTATCCGTTCACCAGTCAGTACTCTAGCATGCATAAACAGTGTACCTGCTGAATACTCCGTTCGCCAGTCACTATCGTAGCATGCGTAAACAGTGTACCTGCTGAATACTCCGTTCGCCAGTCACTATCGTAGCATGCGTAAACAGTGTACCTGCTGAATAATAATGCCGAAGATTGAAGGTTCTCAGGCGCATATTTTTGCAGCGGAATTTGGTGAGTGTTTTTAAGTGAGTGACAGGAACATTACATGTAAATTATGTAATACAAGCATACGAGGTGACAAGCGATATTACATATATACAGAGCCATTGTAGCACAAGATAATAAAGGAGGAAACTGAAACCCAGGAATAATTCTATGATCATTCTTCTGCACATAACGAAAGGTACGTAAAAATATATCTTTGTAATGCTATGTAGCGTATATTTACTTTTAGACCTGTCCAGATTTGTTTATGTGCACATTGTAATTCTTGTAATCGATCGCAGAACCAAGTCAATGTCATCGTACTAGCTCACGTCCCCGGCTATGCACCATACTGCAATCAACTTGTATAATCGGTCCCCAACATTACAAACCTAATAATTTTATTAATCATATATGATTGGAGTCCATGTTCTTCACAGTACCCTATTATTTTTCTACATTTTCAATGTGTCTACAGAATTCTTCTCAGCTCGTGTGGACACTTACACTCACATTTTGCCAACATTTTCGAAATATCATATTGCTATTCACCCCAGTGTCCCTTGCTCCGGAATTCATTTATTTACATAAGATACTAGTACCTCGATCTCCAGTCTACGATGGGTGAAATTATTTTCTGAACGTCTTGTAATATTGAATACGTGGAATGATGATACACAAGCCTCAGTACGTTATCTGTTGTTTTTGCTTCCCCTCTTCACTCCACTACTTTACCCGGCAAGTTCCAAGATTGGAGTCTTCAACAATAGTTATTTAACGACGCTGTATCAACTACTAGGTAATTTAGCGTCGATGGGATTGGTGATAGCGAGATGCTATGCGACATAGATTGATTTCCTGCAATTCGCCTTACGGTTGGGGAAAACCTCGGAAAAAATCCAACCAGGTAATCAATCCAAGCACGAATCGAACCCACACCCGAGCGAGATCCCGGTTATTTTGTCCTTCAAATCAAGAAATGGAGAAAGAACTCAAGGAGAGTAAAGAAGTGAAGAACGCGTAACGCGATTAAGGGCCAGAGCAGTGTCATTTTCCCAGGACGCGTTTGCCGTATATGCGCCAGTTATATATTGCAATGACTGTAGATGCGCAAGGCATGATAGAATTAATAACTTCACTATACGCCAAGGATTACACATTTTAAAAATGACACCAGACAACGCACGGTCGGAAAAAGCTGGATGAATAACCTAAAGTTTCTTGCAAATCAAACGCATCATGAAGTTTAATTACATATGTTATGCCCCAGGGCTTAAGAACGCCCTGTAGTATGATTTCCTGTGGAGTGTTAAATTTGTAACATGAAAAGTGTCAACGGAATACATGGTCTTTAAACGAAAACGCAATGCAATCCCGGCTTGTGAAGTAAATAGATGCTTAGCCAGAGTTACAAAGTTATGTCGCGCGTGGGGTAAATAACTGCCTACGATAAAAGTATTCTTACTCCACGAATCACTGCTGGACTAATCGCATTGGTCCAGTGGAACAAAGCATGCATTTTAATTGGTTAAATTATATCACACATTGTTCGAACTCAATTCTTACGTGTAGTTTCATTAAAGCGACTTATCACTGTACAGCATTGAATCGCATTAATTGTAACAGATGTTTGATTAAGACGACATCTTTAAGCACGTATAATTAAAAGGGGTTTAAAGCCCATCTCACCTGGCGGATAACGTGGGTGGTACCCCGGCCCCGATAAGAGAACATAAAAAGACAGTGATGGTGAGAAGATTGGCGGTAGACAGTGATACAGTCAGTGGTAGTCAGAGTCTAAGGAAGAAATAAGTCGAAGGCAGGATTGTAATGGCGTCACTCCGACAAGAGAGATACCATTTAAGTAACTCGTTGTGTATATATTTTGTGTATATTTAATAAATCAAGTATACTTTCATTCACAACTAATTCAGTCTAGAACCTAAGTTCAGTAACCATGTAGTTTTCTTATAATATCATGAGAGCCCCAGATCTTTCAGTAAAATCGTTTCTTTTCCATTATAAATATAATGGTGGTGTCAAAAATCCTGATAAGTGTGAGCAGGAATCGAAAGCAGTAGTCATCCGTTCAGCAAGTCATCCGACATAAGTTGATGGCCGCACAACACATGGAAAGAATGATGATGGTGATTACAATAATAATAATAATAATAATAATGATAATAATAAAAATAATTATTATTTATTTATTTATATATTTACTTATATTTAATGTGCTGTACAACAGCCAGAGGCCAATTAAAGTTCAGCACAAACAATATAACAAACACATCAGCAATATTTACAATAAAAGTACAAAGAAATAATTAAATTAATGGCAATTAATTAAAATGATAATTACAAATGAAATAATGGAATCATAAATGAAGACTGGAATCATATAAAATAGTATTACAAAGATATACAAGATTATAATACAACCACAATAATGACATTGAATGGACGGAATAAAATGGATGACTAAACTAATAATAATAATAATAATAATAATAATAATAATAATAATAACAACAATAAACTGTGAAATAATACCAACCATAAGGCCAAACGTTTCGGAGTTAAACAGATGAGTGTTAACGGAGATAAAGTTCAGAAAACGGTAAAGAAATCTCTTTTTTGCCACGGTTTTCAATACAATCCCAACCATATTTCCGTCAAATGGGCACCAGGAGATTTAGCTCAAGGTAAAGTAAATGTAGAGTATCGTTACCTTTCTTTCAGTCGCCGCGCGGCATTAAAGAACCAAACCTTAAGTCGACACAGTTTGCTATCGCAGAGGACTTTGCACCTCGACGGTAAACAGTACATCCGTCTGTCCCAATAATGAGTGATGGCACTCGATTTATAGGCATGACTTCTGTCGTCTCTGGAAATCTCTGAACATTTTTCCTTAGTGTTATTCTAAAGAATTCAGATGTGAATTTTTCGTATCAGTGCGTCTGACACATCCACCTTGAAAGTGAGGCAGGAGATAATTTACATATAAATCGAGAAGGAAAAAAAGATGAGAACGACCCCAAGGAGAAATTGGATTTGTATATATAGAAAGACACAAGCGGACAAATCCACCATTTTTTCTGCAAAGTACAGATGGCAGCACATTTGCATGTAGAGAGTTGTCTCAGCCATAAATGACTTCACGCTTGTTGGGGAATCCCAGGCTAATCAAAGCGGATAAATCTGCCTCTTAACATTTGTGACGTGCTTCATACAGCCCCTATCCTCCGGGTTATGTAATCTGTTGGACTGGTGCCCCACTCCGCGCCTGTTGTACCAAATCTAGACACTCAATTTGAGGAAAAGCCTCAGGGTGCTATTAACCTGAACGAACGGAATAAAATCACTCAGTTTAATTACTTTTTATACACCTCGTTCGGAGAAATACTTTTCACAAATTAAATAAACAAGTGTTATACGAAATGGTATAAACTTCATGATATGTTTCCCTCACTAACTTAAAAAAAAAAACACTGCTATAAACAAAGTTGTGGTAAATGAATTGATTTTTTTATGGAATTCATCTACTTCGCACTGGAGATAATATGTCCAGCTATTACAATTTCTCTTATTAAACAAATAGATCGGCATGAATACCGCTTGGAAAATGCTGTTTATAGAAGGCTGTAGATTGAGTAATTCATATTCTACACTAAACAGTAATGTCACTATTTATTCATCATCTGAAATATGTGAATATTGTTTAACTGAATTTATCGTCTTGCCGAGTTATACATTCATACATACATACAGTAGTGGCAAAAAAACCGGACCGACGGAATAATCAAAGCCCCCGAAATGAGCCACTGCGCATGCCACGCCCGCATTCACAAGATAGCGAGTAATCTATTGAAATTGTTGTAGTTTCGACTGCTGACGTAGCCCATTTCGAAAGCCATTAGAAAATAATCTGGTAAAATTCATGTTCTGGGAATAATAAGTTAATTAAGTAGTAAAATATCGCTGCAATCGAAAAGTATTGGGAATAAATTCGAATAAGGAACAAAAAAAAATGTTTCCTTCGCAGGCAGGATTCGAACCACGAAAGTCTTAATTACCAGTCTATCGTGCTATCACTGTGAACAAGGGTCTGAAATCAGCTACAAAGGTCGGTCCGGTTTTTTTTGCCACTACTGTACATACATACATACATACATACATACATACATACATACTTACCAGAGTGCTGCATTGGAGTTAAATCGCTCGCTTGAACTCGGCCGAGTGTCGCACCCTCGAGTGAGATACAATCGGTCGTGATACGCTCGTAATAAATAGAAGCACATGTCTTATCTTGTATGTAAGGCGACAGATAAGATACATATATGTTCTGCTCACACGGTAAAAATAAGGCTTTATTTTCTGCGTTTATGACAAATGTTTAATGGAACAGTCAATGGAACGCACCAAAACAGGAACATGAAGTTATAAATAAAATAGTATGAAAAACTTCGATATACAGTTATTATTGCTAATTAGTAATTATTCGATATTTTATTTACCACATATATAATATGACAGGTCCATACATAGTGTTCCGCCTACATACTGCGACAATGTAGAAACGTTTTGCAAAATATTATTGATATTGCAGTAGATTAATAACAATATTAGTACAGAGATAACGTCACAGAAAATATAATAAAACGAAATAATGATGCTGCACAACTGTTACAGACGCAAAGATTGATTCACTAATTATTAGAGATTATTATTATTATTATTATTATTATTATTATTATTATTATTATTATTACTAGAAAACTTGATATAGTTCTTGCAGTATCGTGATTGTGTTCTCCGTTTATAATAATTACATTTACCTCCAATAACATCTATCAGATGTGGCAAAAACAAAATCACACCTGTGTGTGGGGGGGGGGGGAAACGTTTACCTACAATATTTTATATTACATTTTAAAGCAAGTTTTGTATTTGTACTATGGAGAGGTTAGTTAAACACTGCAAAGTTTTGAAATGATAGACATCTATGATGTTACTACACAGTTCATCACTGTAACAAGAACGAATATCTAACGCTCGGGTTATACCGTTCGAGGATTTATCGCTCGTGACAATTTTACCCATCATGCATGTGCGCTACCTATCGGGTTATGCTATGAACTACTTGGCGCTCGAGCGAAAACGTCCGATGCAGACCTCTGATACATGCATAGGCCTAATACACACATAAAGATAAAAATAAGCCTATTTATGTCCCTGTAGGGCAGGCATCTCAGAAATGAGACGCTGAATGTGCAGTGCATGTGCGCGGATAGCCTGTCTGTGCAGATTGCGTCATTCACGCGTTGCTCTTATCAGGTCTTAGCTGGAGGGGTGTACAAGAATCTATTCTGCGCTTCTAGTATTGTATTAAATTGAACATTATAAAAACACTTAGCAGGAACGGACATGTTCCAAAATACTACTGTTCCATCAGATACTAGTCAACCGAGCGGTTCCAAGATACACTGTGCACCTTGTAGTTACACACAAGTTATAGGCCTATTGTTATTTCGGAACTGTTATTTGGAACCTAGTATTTTCAAGAAACTGGAACAGTTGGAACCGTTACGAGAAAATAACTTTTCCCATCTCTAACACGAACAAGCAGAGTCGGGTTAAGTGGTTATGGAATGAGCTGAGATCCTTATTGGCTCATAGTCCACATGTTCGCGTTACCTGACATTGTTTACTATGCTCTGATTGGTCTGTTTCTGCACAGTAGAACTACTCTTAAACTGTATTGTTTTTGTTTGCTTCCCCTCATTATGAAAAGTAAATGTAACACCTAAATTCTATGTTTAGAGTCCGAAACCGCCGGTCTAACTCGTCATTAACAATGAATAGCTTATGTAGTTGGAGTAACAGAGCAGGGAGGACTTGAAATCGCACCGAATATTTTATCACGTCCTGATTTCCCCCTGTAGAACTCGTACAAATGAAAACATCCTGTACATCGTTGTTGACTGGATATGTATGCGGTCTACGTGCGCCTGTTATCTCAACTAATACTTTTCTCAGATTTTTAGTGCGGGTATTTGTGTGTAGTGCTCTCCGCCGCCACCACAATTTTTAAGCGCTCTCGTAACTCATGGTTATCTCTGGTAGCCAGGCAACAGCAAGCAGGCGCGCCAAAGTCACGGGGAACTACTACAAAGGGGAATCCTCTTGCCCCCTCCACCTTCCCTCTCTCTCTCTCTTCAGAGTAATGGAAGCTAATTGTTCAAACGTTTATCTTAATTTTAAATGCACTCTCTGTCCGTCTCCCTTTTTTCTTTCCTTAAATTTTCAAAGATTTTTTTTTTCCATTCCTTAATTTCTTTCTCATTTTTATACGTCAGTTCCTTCCCTTGTGCTATCTATAAATTCCCGTCTTTATACATTTTCCTTCGTATTTTATGACAAACTTAGAAACGGAGTAATTATTAACTACTAAAATCCCCGCTTGTATTAGATACACAAAGGCTGTGCGTAAAAATATATAGAAGTTCTCCTACTGGATAAGACAACATACATTACCATTTTTGTGCACGCAGTATAATCGATCGTATCGAACATAAAAGCCTATAGATTGGACAAAGATCCAAAGTAGAAATTAGATAACGAAATTATTTATTTCGCTTCTTCAATCAGTTTATCTTAAGGGGAGAGGACAATATTTTTTTGGCGAAAAATGAGTAAATTAAAAAAAAAAAAAAAAAAAATTCTTTAGAATACTCTGTGATATGTGTGGAATGCATTGCATAACATTTTGTGGGTATTTGTGTCTTTAGCGGATGTTGAGACGACATCTTTAAACTTCCTGCGCTAAGGATTTTTAAATCACTCGTCCCCTTTTATTGTTGTTTCCGGTAAATTAAATTTAAAAAAAAAAATTGTTTTCTTTAAAATACTCTTTGATATGTGTGGAATACAATGCATAACATTTTGTGGGTAGATATTTGTGCCCCTATCGGATGCTGAGACGCCATTTTTAAACTTCCTGCGCTATGGATTCTTAAATCACACGCCCCCTTTATCATTGTTTCCGGTAACTTAATTTTTTTTGCTACATTGCGAGACAAAAATGGATATAATTTGTGAACTATTAAGGGGAGGTTGTAAGCCCTATCCTCGCCATGTTAAATTTAGCAACTTCAGGTACACTTATCTCAGAAACTATTCAATCTACATCTATGAAAAATTGCACACCTGTAGTTGTGATCTTCCTTAACCTACCGACTTTTTCTTAATTTATTAGTTCAGCTAAAAACCAAAAAATGTTAATTTTGATCCAAATCAGCTTACAACCTCCCCTTAAAGATACATGCATGAAATTTAGAACACACATTTTTTAGATTATAGGAAACTTTTCTCTGTAACAGAATTTTGTTAATTGATTTCATTTTTAAAATATGTCCGTTTCTTTGCGAAAAAGGAAATAAAAAAAGTGTTATTAAATTTAATTGTTTATTTTACAAACGTAGGGACTACTATCAAAATTCTGTTACAGCCAGTTTGTAGAGCATGCTTTTGCAAATACATTGCAAAAAACTGTTTGAACCTATCTTTAAAAATAGTTCAGATATATCGGTTTTAGTAAAATCCTGCATTGTGTATATTTTTTTTTCAAATCTGGGTCCCCAAATTTTTTTTCAAAATATTTATATTTGGTTGAGTTGCTATAGTTATGAACTATCTACATACAAAAAGTTAATATTTTACATCAAATAGGAAAAAAGTTTTAAAAAATACCATCCTCTCCCCTTAATGAGGATTTGACCATTTGCGCTTTCATATCTTTACAATTTACAGCAGGAATAACTGTGGCACAATTTAAAACACACTTGAATATAAAAGCACTAAAATTCCACAGCGACAAATTCCACGGATCATCAAATTTGCGCCTTAATCATTGGGTACAGACCAGTATAGACTAATATACACTCATGCAAACAGAGATCCAGTTATAGTTTGAGAGTGACTGTAGCGCAGATCAATGCTATGAGTTACTGGAACTTGAGTTGCCTGCTACCGTATCAGCTGGATCAAACTACCGGGAAGCGGAAGCGTGCGACCGTTTAGTACAGTGGTTCCCAAACTTTTCGAAGGCTCGACCACTTTCGAGCGAGACTTCTGTTTGCGATCTCCCCTACCGTAACGGTACTTAATCCCATTAACCACATTCGATAAGTACAAATTCCTGTAGAATCGAAAACAACGATTATTTTAATTTCATTCGGATCCTTGATAATATGAACTCTTTCTCTGAAAACAATTTCAAGAACGATGTTCTAAAGATATGACATTTCTTCTTGAATCACTCTGTATATGATTACTTGTGTGTATGCATACATACGTATGAAAGCGCGCACACACGCACGCACGCACACACACGCGTACAGACCGATTATTTAGACCTTACAGCTCGGCGACGCAAAAGAGGGGAAGTAATAGGAGTAGTGGGGAGAGCTCCGGAACAGAGATAAGAGCAAGCGGTCAGTAAAGAAATGCAGTGCAGTACGATTATTTAGTCCTGACAGTCGCCGGCAATGTGCGCCTGGGTCAGGCGAGTCCATTTACTTACGCCAAGGGGTGTTTGGGTTAGTCAGTCGCTTGCCTTCAGACGATCGGATGTCATGCGTGCGGTAGAGAGATATGTTTCCAGTACAGTTAAGCTGTACTGCATTCCTTTACTGACTGCTCGCCCTTATCTCTACTCCGGAGCTCTCCCCACTACTACTATTACTTACCCTCTTTCGCGTCGTCGAGCAGTCAGAACTAAATAATCGGTCTGTACGACTTAACTATACTTGAAACACAACGCGCTAACGCACGGCGTTACATCCGATCGCTCTGAATACAAGCGATTGACTCAATACCCCTTGGCGACTGTCAGGACTAAATAATCATACTGTACACGTACACGAATCTGTAATTATCTATGATTTTAATTCCGGTCTTAGTGGAACAAATAGTGCCGACTGAGGACTTCGTGACTTGTAGTCGAGGAAGTATCACGCTGTAACTTAGGCAACCTAGTAGAACTACCCCTTATCGTTTTAATTTGTTATTTTACGACGCTTTATCAACTGCTAAGTTTAACGTCTGAGTGAAATGAAGATAATAATGCTAGCGAGATGACTCCAGGGTCCAGTACCGAAAGTTACCCAACATTTGCTTTTAATGGGTTGAGGGAAAATCCGGAAACAGTCTCAACCAGATGACTTGTCCCAAAGGTCCACCGTTGTGATTTGAGGGGTTAGCGAGTCTAACTCCGAACCCAGCGGGCCCGGGTTCTATTTCCGATCGGGACGAGTTGCCTGGGTAAGGTTTTTTCGGGGTTTTCCCCTCACTCCTATGGATGAATATCAGGTAACTTTATCAGGCGCTTGGAACCCCACTCATCTTCGCCACTTCCTTTCCTCCCCTATCATCCTTACAGTCATCGTCCCGTTACTTTTCTGGTTTTCAAATCGCTCTACAGGCGGCCCTCCGAAGCTGCTGGCTCTCTCGACCGGCCTCCATGGATTGTATTGAAGTGATGATGGATAGTTTCTGCAACGGAACCCAGGGCAGACCTTCTCGGGGGAGGACTTCCTCCTCGGATCGTTAAGGGAGCCTTGGGGAGGCTTGCCGAAGCAGAAGAGATAATATATATGGACTTTGTTGGATGTAGGGACCGGTCGTTAAGTGGGGTCAAGTGGTTAGGTCGGTGCGCGTAGAGGATCGGTGGGCACGCAACTCATCCCGTATAGGGGGGGTGTAAAATAGACCTCAGGTCGTAGTGCGTGGGATGTTCCCTTCTCCCTCCTAACAAGAAAAAAAACTTGTCCCAACAGATTTGAATCCAGGCACGCTCGTTTCACAGTCAGACGTGCTAACCGTTACTCCATAGCGTAACACGAAAATGCGATCGAAATTTGTCTTGAGATACGTACACAAAGACCGGCCCACGTGTAAAGCATACTTCAAAATATTATATTACAACTTGCAGTAATATTATCTATTCCGTAGACTCCAATTTTGATAGCAACTCTCTTGTAATGTGAAGAGTGGAGTCTGTACTCAGCACGCTTTCTGTCGCACGATTAAATTCTTAACTCATTGAGTTATAAACTCCTGCCTCTCGGCACAAAGTACATACGTACACGAATTAAATGGAACCGCGTTACTGTCGACGTCATCAACTTTCTCTGCTTCTTCTTCTTCTTCTTCTTCTTCTTCTTCTTCTTCTTCTTCTTCCTTCCATTAGACGGGTCTCAGTAACGCCCTCTATGTAGTAAATGCGTGTCACTTCGAACATCTAAAATAGAACACACCTGCCAACTTCCAAGAGAGATTTAATTACAATTAACTTAAAAGCATCAACTTTCTCCATCTCCAAGTCCCAGAGTTGCGCATATTACTTAACCTTTCCTAGCTACATCCTCTGAATTATAATTACTAGTATTTGTAGAAGACGTTTGTGTTGACAATTTATGCCCTATTTTATTATCTAGACAAAATCAACGTGTTTCTTGAAATATCGCATAGGTTCACTCTTATTATAATACATATGTTTAAACCTAGTAATTCTCTGCGTCGAAACTAACACATAACAAATCACCTACATCAATATTAATTGTTACAAACCGATGTTTATATTAGTAAAGATTTATATAAAGGACATGTACCCATACATTGTGCAATTTAATTGATCCCTTTTGTCTTTTCGCTAGAAAATTAAGGAAGACACTATAATTTGAGTTATATCTTCTTATTTATTTTCTAAAAGCTATACATTTCTAATTAAGGTATATACGAGGTATAAGATATTTATGAGGGTAATTAGAAATAATCCTCTGATTGAGGTTCTAGCTGCTATATACCTCTATTATCAGACAGTACATCTCACTTGACGATATGACGTGTCAGAGGAAAAATCAATTGTTTGTATGCATTTGAAGTCCGATTAGTGTAATATGTAGCTATTCGGCGATGTATGCAATGGAGGGGGAAAGGAACTGACTATCCTACCCAATGATCTTCTGGCCTAGTTGCCTCATAAGTTGTGCCATGTTGGTATCACTTGTGAGGTTCAAACCTGTTTTCGGACAACAACAACATAATTGAATCGGTCATTGCAGAAAGGGGATAAGTAATAAAATCTTACTTTTGAGATAATCAATAAAAACTGTTTTCTTCTTCCAATACTGGAGTAATCATTATAAATATTTTTTCTTACTTTGTTTATGAATAGTGAAGTATAATACATCATGTTAGACATCTGACATCTCAAACACTTTTGTTTAAAGTTGTTTAATCGAACCATGACTTATCCCCTTTCTGCAAGGAATTGTTAAATATAAAAGAAAAAAATATATAAATTACAATTTCGGGCTTATGTAATATTTGAAAACTAACTAAATGTTAATAATTACAATGATAACGATGTTTTGTGTATAATTACTACGTTACTGTCACCATTTACATATATATATATATATATATATATTCATTTCAATCATTATTCCTACTACAGAAATGTACCAATATGTAATTTTATATCACAGTTTTAAACTAAAACTTAAAAACTGCATATAGGAGAGCACAATAAAAATACACTAAAGTACTACACAAAATCATTTGTTTCAATTTTTACAGAGTGTACTGTTAGACGTTGGAAGCCACGTCGTCTGTAGATTCCTTGTCATAAGGTGGCCAGTTCTCTTCGTAAAAGGAAGTGTGTTCCAATGGAATGTATTGCCTCACTGTCGATACGTCTCCAAGTTTTTTTTCGTATTAATGGGAATTTTCCCATTGTATGCTTTTGTGTAGGCATTACTATGCGTCCAGAACCTGGTTTTTTCATACAGAATCTGTGTTTCCTCATTTCACTACCAATGAACAAACTGGCAGTCACACATCCTCAATCATCTTTAGAGTAAACAAATTCACTGAATTGTGCTGAAGAAAACATATTCTTATCTTTCCCTTTCTTCCTCAGTGTATCTAATGAGCAGGTGGTTTTCTTGTAATACTCTGGCCACCAGTATTTAAAATTCAAAATATCATCAGTAGTAACTGATTCTACAGAAAACCTGTTGTTTGTGTTTGCCTGGTGGATCAAGGTATTGTATTGGTCTGGCACATACTGTATACCCTGTCTGTCTTCCTTAGTTTGCGCTTCACTACACCAAAGTTGCGGTCACAGGGAAGAAATGAATGGCCTCGTTGTGGAAAATGATGAATGATTTTGTTAAATCTCCCCATTTGGGTCAGTGCAAGCAACAATCGAATTAAGATATGATTTTTATTTTGCCCTCCACAGTTATCAGAGAAAAGATACAATTCCTTGACTGAAGAAGAGACATTATTTTCAATGTAGATCAGAAGGAACACACTTCATTTGAAGATTTGTGGCCTATACCTTCATGATAGGAATAGAAGTGCGCCGTATGGTCTTTGAAATTGTGAATGTTGAAAATTATTGATGACCCAGAGTTGCGTCTAAACAAACAATGAGTAGTTTTTTACCCACATTGTTCTCCTGTCGTACGGGCTGCTACAGACTTCCCAATGGAATTGACGTTCCAATGCCTTCAGTTTATTTTTCTTATTTACATTTCTGCGGTAGTTAATTTCATTGCGTTTACGTTTACCACTAATAACACAGTTTTCTTCCCCTGGGTCACTTACTACTTCTAGCTTATCTGTCATTTTCCTTATCAGCTGATGGGCGCGTAACTTATTAGATCCGCAGCACTCAGTTGCGTCACGTCGTCGGTCAGTGCAGAAAGAAGGTAAGTCGCTGACTTGTCCCCTTTCTGCAATGACTCCGCTGCTTATGGTACTCTGCTTTGCGTTGAGAATGAGCAAATTTGTCCCATTTCTGTATGGAAATGTGTGTCTAGGTCTGGAGAAAGCAATGGCACTCTTAACTCATTTTCGCGTTTTTCATGACTTATCCCCTTTCTGCAATGACCGATTCAATTATAAATAGAATCTACAAGAATTTTCACAATGAAAAATAAGTTAGATTCCAAACAGATTTATATTTACAATTTTTTTTATATTGTCAAGTATTGTCAAAATTAAGAAAAGTATGTCAGATTTGAAAATTGTGCTTGTATGTTCGTATGTTTGTATATCTGTAGGCCTATGTGAGTATGTATATATGTGTGCATATATGTATGTAATCTATGTATGTATTGTATTGTGTGTATATAAAATTCTGGGCTTATCCTTAAGAGACAGAATCACCAACGAAGAACTGCTTCAAAGCTCATCAATTACAGATATCGCACATCTAGCTTTTAAAAGTAAGTGGAGCTGGGGAGGTCATGTCACAAGAATGGAGGACGACCGATGGACCTACAAGTCTACTATGTGGGACCCCAGAGCAGGCAGGCGGCTTCGAGGCTGACCTAGGAGAAGATGGACAGACATCTTCAAAGACCGGGCGAAACGAGTATTTTGTAACGGCAACTATTTCGTACTAGCGTTATTTTGGAACGTAGTATTCCAAGGTGCTGTTACATTTTGGAACAGTTCCAAGCAAGGAACTGTTTCAAAATAATCGTTACGTTATTTTTCCCCACCTCTAGTTCGTGTCGTCAGAATAACATACCTGCTGTGCCTAACCTGAAAGCAATGTTTTCGATCGGAAACCGCCAGTCCTAATAATGAATAGTTTTATAGCATGTAGCTACAAAATATATCTCCGGCACCAAAAGGATTTTCAAGTACCCAAAATGAACGTTTCATGTCACCATCATTATCATAATCATCATCCTCATCATCTGTATATTTATTATTTAGAAAGTCACCCTTTCAGCTTTCCCAATAACGGGACTGCCTCATTCGACAAAGCATAACTAACACACAGAGTGAAAACAAAACTGAAATCAGACTGGAAAGACCACAAAAGAGAAATGTAGGGAACGAACAAAAAATAAAATTAAGAACAGTAAAGATAATAGTATACATATAATAGACCTAAACATAGTAAAGAAACAGATTAGACATTCAAACAAATGTTCTTCCTTTTTAGAAAACAAAGTACAGATGGTGTTTTAAAATGGCAAGTGATCCTCTGATAGCAATAAGGAAAACATCACGAATGAAGTCGTTGTTCAGCTGAAACTTCTTCGGAATATGTATTACATGTCTTTCTCGTGTTAAATTTTACTGTACCTGGTTAAAATGTTCGACCTGCTATTGACCTTCTTCAGAAGATTATGTATAATTAAACTTCTTGCAGAAACTAACAAAGAGGCGAGGTATTGTGCCCCTATCGCCAACCATTAGCTCAACTACTTCAAGCCGCGAAACCAGGTAGCCCGGGTTCGAGTCCCGGTCGGAGCAAGTTACCTGGCTGAGGTTTTTTCCGGGGTTTTTCCCTCAACCCAATATGAGCAAATGCTGGGTAACTTTCGGTGCTGGACTCATTTCACCGACATTATCTCATCCAGACGCTAAATAACCTAAGATGTTGATAAAGCTTCGTAAAATAATCTCCTAAAAAAACTACTTCAGTGGAGGTGAGGTGATATTTATCCAAATAGAAGGAACTGTGGGCTCATAAATATGCATTTTTCTGCGTGGACTTCAGCGGGCTGTCGTTAAGTTAAACCATTTTATATTTTGTTGCAAATTAATTGCACTGTTTCTTGGACATTTCATAGTGCCTCTTTGCCTTTTATGCACAGCAGAGATGGGCATTCGTGTGTATTTGCACCTCGCCTTCAGCGTTTTCACTGGAACGTTGTTCTGAAGATTGCCTAACCTCTAGGCGCTCTTGAATTTTTTACCTCGCAAAGTCAGTGATCGACAAACATCGATGGCAACGCTTAAAAGCGAAATAAAATATGCAATCAATCAGTGGTCTATATAAAGAGAGCTTTGTGAGTCAGTTACAGTATGACTAGCGCGAGTGATATTAAACGACGCTCAAGGTCTCAATTGATTCCTGTGTGGGAAAGTGAATATTTATTATCAGAGGTAGAAAAAGAGCACAGTGTTCAGTTTGTGGAAAATCTCATAACACTGTTAGAAAATTCCAGTTAGAGTGTCATTATAAACCATATATTATTCAGTAAGAAGATGTCGTAGGATGGGATCGTAAAGTCCTTCTGAATGATTTTCGTAATGATAAACTTTTGTGACATTTCAGTTTGAATACAGTAATAGTAACAACTCGCTCAACTTTAAACCATCTTTACGAGTTATTGTACCATATCCCTGAGAATCGGTTTATCTTTTATGAAATATATAGAGTAAAGGTTGGTAATGTTGCCATATGAGTAATATTATGATAGTTCTTTTTGACAATTTATTACAATTTTACTGAGCGAGAGGAAGATCTTTTTTTTTGCGCCAACGTATTAAAGGAATGTTCGTGGACAAGTGCACAAAACCGGTCCTTCTCTCGTTAAGTAAAATTGTAATAAATTGTCAAAAGGACTATCACAATATTACTTGTATCACAATATTACCAAACTTTATCCTATACACCTTTACTGTCTTGCATAATCCATGCACAAGATGCAGGAATTTGCCCATCACAGTACACATATTATATTATTATTCAGTAAAATTGTAATAAATTTTCAAAAGGACTATCACAATATTACTTGTATCATAATATTACCAACCTTTACCCTATACCACTTTTCAGTCTTGCACAGTCAATGCACAGGATGCAGAAATTTGCCCATCACAGTAGGCTATACATATTATACATTATTTTGTAACTCTGTGACTTTTCATCCTTTTGGAGATGAGGTTTCTCGTTTTAATGAAATAAAATTAAAGGTATACTCTTTAAGCGCTACGAAAACTCATAGGAAGTATGAAGGTAGAGCTTTGTATTTTTCCATGACTTCGGAAATAGAATGAGGTGGTGAGGTCAATACTATACTCCGATGCAATTTTATTCCCTGTGAAAGACCCGATATGGTAAGTACTGAATTTAACAGGAAACGTTCCGCAAGGCTGGTAACGAGAAAATCACACCAATATCCTGG
Organism: Periplaneta americana; assembly: GCF_040183065.1. Lineage (NCBI taxonomy): Eukaryota > Metazoa > Arthropoda > Insecta > Blattodea > Blattidae > Periplaneta > Periplaneta americana. The sequence goes on along the minus strand of NC_091129.1, from coordinate 75,624,130 downwards.
TTGTGATGGTGTTGGTAAAGACAGCGAAGACTGTTTTATTGATGGTAATATGAATTAAAAATAATAACAAAACAAAAATACATTTCGATGGCTCGGAACCAGACTGTTCCAAGTCCATTTTACTATTTTCTTTTTAATGAGAGCTATTTTAAGTTCCTGACATTCTAAGCTTCGTGAAACAATTTGGAATAGCTTCATAGCAACCTTATGGGGAGGAATGTTTACAGTTTTGTTCCATTCATATATGCAGACAAGAACTGGAACACAATGAAACACAGATTTATTTCTTATAAAAAGTTGGACTTAGAACAGTCTGGTTCTCAGCTATCGATTTCTAAGTTAGTAACAACGTTAAATACATCAATAACAAAACAATGAAAATTTGTGTGAATTTGAATGTTGAGTGCTGCAAATTCTGTGTACCTGGGTTCTTGATACAAAAATGAAGATTGGAACATAGGACGTTCTCCTTATTCCGTGCTATTTTAAGCTATAATCTTGCCCCATAATGATCAACGACTTCAAATTTGTGAATACCTGGTAATTGTTCACATTCGCATACTGTTTTATACAAGTGAAACATTATTTTGATGATATGAATAGGTAAATTATAATTGAAGAGTCAACTGCAAGAATGATGGATGTCATTTGCAATACATTTTGCAGGAGAAGCAATTGAAAGTTTGAAATGCTCAGCGCTCAAAGCTTAACTGTGATTTTCCGATCATTACTGGACAATGACTATCAGTGTTAATGCCATACAACTCTATATGTACATTCTATATGTCTTAAGCTATGCATTGACAGTCTTGGTTAATTTTCGACAAGAAAGTGACATCCATCATTCTTGCAGTGGACTCTTCCATTATTAAGAAGCTGAGGGAAATTTCGCTATAATAATCTTAATTTTCATCACCAACAATTCCATCATTTTCATCGTCGTCATTTTCGATTTCGTGACCAAAATCACGAATGTTATGTTATGTTTTTATTTAACGACGCTCGCAACTGCCAAGGTTATATCAGCGTCGCCGGTGTGCCGGAATTTTGTCCCGCAGGAGTTCTTTTACATGTCAGTAAATCTGTCGGATTTAAGCACATTTAAATAACATCGATCTGGTCCGGGATCGAACCCACAACCTTGAGAACAGAAAGCCAGCGCTATACCGACTGTGCCAACCAGGCCAACCGAACGTTTTGGCAGTTGGTTCGGTTTCGTGAACAAAATAAATATTGCCTGTCAATCCTAACAGAAATTTTTTCTAATCTCCTTTGCTGACGGAACGGAAAGCCAAAAAATATAATATGGAGACAATTTGTCATTTCCTATTCTTCTAACCTGTTATGTACCCAAATATTCTTTGGAAATTCGTTTATGAAGTCTTTACATTTCTCTGTAATAATGTGTTGCGACAGTATCTTTAAGGCTGGTTTTTAACCAGGATTAAGCTAGAAAATTTTGATCTGAAGATATTGGCGATCAAAGGATACTGGTAGCCATGACAATTAAACAAATTAATGTTTTTCGATATAAAGCGTTTAATACAGCCTTATTTTGTTTTGGTATGTTCCAAAACGACATTTTAATATTTTGTAAAAAAAAAAAAGTTTTCGAGGCTTGTTGTGAGACTTGAAAGCCTTGAACTCTATGCTTCACAACTGCAACGGCTTCCAAACGTTACTGAGTGAGGCCGACAGAAAAGTATGCAACCCGCACTAATGATGTATACGGTATTGCTATCTTTGTCTTTCACATAGTTCCTACAGCGCTTATAGCGTTAGATGCGAATAATATGAAATTTTAAAGTTATTAACTTTATTTAAAGGCTTGAAAACCTCTAATCTGATTCATAATATGAGTTTTCGGTTTATATCAAATGAATTTTTAAAGTCACTGACTCTCTTTTAACCTTCTACAGTCAAAATTATCTTGTTACACATTGTATTCTGCATATAAAAATATAATGCTACTCCTTTACAGGTTAATAGCTTCATTACTCTTCTCATATTTCAGAGAAAGTTCCTTATAAATCTCTATAATTTTCAATTTTTTTGGAACCTTAATAAATAACTGCCACATTGAGGAGAAATTTGTGATATTTCTATTAATTTTAGTATCCACTGGTATATTTTTTTGACTTGCTAATATATTTTATGTTAAAATGAAATTGATACCACTCATGCCCTTAATATTTTTCTTTTCAAACGTGTAACAAAAATGTACTCAGAACACAATGTTTATGTTTTTCGCTGGGTTATTTAATGACTTTGTATCAACTACTGGGTTATATAGTATCGATGGAACTGGTGATAGGGAGATGGTATTCGGCGAGATGACACTGAGGATTCGTCATAGATTACCTGACATTCGTTTTACGGTTGAGGAAAACCTCTTAAAAAACTCAACCAAGTAATCTGTCCAAGCGGGAATCGAACCCACGACTGAGCACAACTAAAGATCAAGAGGCAAACGCGGTACCGCCTGAAATATGTCGGTGACTTTGTTGATGTTTATTTGATTATGTATAATATAAACTTATGTTTACTGAAGATTTACCTTAGAATGTCTAATAAACAAACTTTGATATGGTAATGCTATGCAGTAGGACTAATAAATATTTACCTTTATCAAAGTAAGGTTGTACATATTTTGCTCTGCAACTAGAGGGTCATTTTACACATAACGTCACAACAGTGTTCCCATATATTAAATTCGATATTATAGGCCTAAATAGTGTGTACGCATATAGATGTTAAGTATCAGAATGGACTAATCAATAAGTTTTCGTTACATGTACAGCTGTCAAAAAAAAAAAAAAAAGTGGCCGCACTCGTGAACAGCGAATATTTTCAAAGTCCATTTCGGGTCGCGGCGATGTTACACGATGCATGTGCTTGTACAAGCAGTTCCGGATCTATGGAAGTGTTCCATATCTGCTCCTCGCAGACCAGCGGTAGAGTGCTTGTTTAATGATTCAAAGGTTGTGGGTTCGCGCCTTCTTCAAGTTTTCATTTTATTTTTTAATCGTTCTTTAGCGATGTAAATGATATTCAAATTATCATTTATATCCAGTTATCGTTCTTGATGGATATCACGTTATTTATATTTTGTTATCGTTCTTTAGGGATATGAATAAAATTCAAGTCATCATTTGTATTCTGTTATCGTTTTATAACGATATGAATAATAATAATAATAATAATAATAATAATAATAATAATAATAATAATAATAATAATAATTATTATTAGTGTATCTCCAGTGGGGGTTAGCCCTATTTTACATATGTATGTTAGGGCTATAGTTTTATACACAAAACACATAGGCATAAAGAGAAATGGAAAAGAAAATTAAATTAGCTTACGCGATGTAAACAAAACATAAACAATCCGTAAATTAGGCATTGCGATTGCAAAACAAATATCAGTTATCAATTTGAAACATACAAAAACATTAACAACACACATACGTAACACTTCTATAACACAAATATGCAGCTTTCCATACCATACATCATAAATTAATACACAATAGTCACACAAACACAATCAAACTATAATTACGACATTGCGACGACATCAAGCATCCCATAACTGACTCACATACATAACAAATCAACCACCCGTTGCAACACATACACTTCAACATAGTAACCACACTTTTAAAAGTTACAAATTTGGCTCCAAGAAGAATAAATAGGACACTGTTACTAATTACTATTCTTCTACAATTTCTTAAATACATCTGTAATAAATCTGTGAAATTCCGATATGAATAATATTCACGTTTTTTATATTGTTATCGTTCTTTAGCGATATAAATAATGTTCAAGTTATCATTTACCCTATATTCTGTTTTCCTTCATTAGCATTATAAAATAATATTCAAGTTATTTATATTGTTATTGTTCTTTCGCAATATAAATAATCTGTATTTTATGCAGGTAATTATTATAACACAAATAAACATCTTTCTTTGTAAAATAGGTTACTTTATTTAGATAATTAAACACGTATTATATATCTTATATTAATTAAACAAACCGATATTTATCATTTATATTGTGTTATCGTTCTTTAGTGATACTGTATAAATAATATTCAAGTTATTTATATTGTAATCGTTCTTTAGCGATATAAATAACATAAATTTAATATTAGGTTTGGAAAAATCCAGTTGCATAATACTGCTATTAGTTTTTCTTTTTGTATTATTACATTATACTATCTTGAACCACAATAAAATGAAAAGGAGTAACGAGGAATTGAACCTGAGACGTTGACATCTAAATTCCGACGTTCGTCCGCTGAGCTACGAGGGCAAAAGTGTGGAAAAATTGGCCCAATCACACTCTAAGATTTTCTGATGATTCGTAGAAGCTAGTCCAGGATGCGGGGGGCAAAGGCTAATTGAGATTTCCCGATCTCTGATAGGGTCAAACATCCTGATAGAATTAATATTTAACCCTTGCCGTGACTTTCGGTGAAGTCCGGAGGGCCCAATTAGTCAAATCCACTCTCCTCATCTCCACGCTTGAGCCCCCTGGAATTTAATAAGATGCGAAAGAGATAGTGGTGTGCGGAAAGCAACGGGATGTTACCGCATTTAGGCCTATCCTTCCCAAGAAAAACTGCAAACATGAACAAAGGAAGCTTTAAATAGAAGAAGAAGTATCTTCTACGAACCTCTGGAAAAAAAACTAAGGAAGAGACTAGTGAAGTGCTTTGTGTGGAGTGTGGCATTGTATGGGGAAGGAACATGGACATTACGACGAAATGAAGAGAAACGAATTGAAGCATTTGAAATGTGGATGTGGCGAAGAACGGTGCGTGTGAAGTGGACAGATAGAATAAGAAATAAAATTGTGTTTGAAAAAGTGAGTGAAGAAAGAATGATGCTGAAACTGATTAGAAAGATAAAAAGTAACTGGTTGGGTCTCTGGTTGAAAAGAATAATAGACGACATTAGGATATGTGGATCATATGCGGAGACTAAGAGGAAGGCAGAAAATAGGAAAGATTGGAGATTGCTGGGTTTGTAATGAAAGACCTGCCCATGGACAGAACACTTATGTATGTATGTTCAGAATGCCTGGAATATCTTGTCTAAAAACAGTCGCTATTTGCATAGACTAGTCAATTCCATGCCCACTCGACTGCAAGATGATCGAGATAAGAGGAAGATAGACTAAATATTGAATTATGGCTTTTTGTTTTTTGAACGCTTAATTGCTTGAATGTTTTAAGGCCGACGCCAGTAAATTTGGTTTGTTTATGCCACGAAAGATATTTTTATTGAGAATAAAATCTTTTTTCTTTCCATTTGCAGCCACAATATCATAATGATAAAGTCATGGCATAATATATTAATGAACCTGATGTTAATTACTAAAATAATCGTAAAAGAAAAAGGAGCCATTATGTATAGTTTGTCTCTCTCAAAAACAGAACAAAAAAGAACATAAAAAGCACGTGGTTGTAGTCGACCGCAGGACCTCATGAATAAGAGGCCTGAACGCTACCATTATGCTATCGATAACACACAGAATACTTCAATTATAACTGTAGATATCAGGCAACGTGGTCCAACAACATGTAACATCGCCTGTCTCCGAATTGTAGCGAAGATACCCGAAGGGAACTTTGTTCCAGGAGAGCGGCCACTTTTTCTTTTGACAGCTGTACACTTAAATATGAAATTATACGAGTAGTTTAATTCCTTTATCTTGCAGGTTGTTGCAGCCAAATGCTATGCACGAAGTCACTATCTTAAATTTTAAGCAGATATTAGCTTCATATAGGAGAAAAAATAAATCGGAGAATGTAAATTTAAGTTCGCACTACTACAGAAGCTACATGGAACGACATGCTGCAGACAAAGACAGCGATACTTCAGTATCTTCTTCCTTGTCTGCTTTAGCACCTGCCGTATGTAAGACCACTAGAGTCCGTTCCAGATGTGAAGCCTAGAGTTCAATGCTTGAAAGTAATTATGAAAATACTGCCCGATGGGTTGCTGACCGAAGAGGTAAAAATGATTTACAAAAGCTAAACCGGATAATAACAGGTATTTCTTATATTTATTCTGCACTTAATTTCTTCCAGAGTGTCACTTATATTTGAATCGTTTATTTCTAAAACTCCACAAGTGACAAAAACAAAACTTTTAGGAAACCAATAAAAACTGTTTAGTTTCATTAATTTCATTTTAATTGTCAAAATGTATTTAACAAGTGATATTAGGTGCTAAATATGATATATAATACGAATATTTATTTTCAGTCAATGACTTTACTATCAATATATGTAAGGTGCGAGTCCTTACATTACATGATTTAATATTGTATGAACGTTTTCGTCGGTTTCATACCAACATCATCAGATACAACATTCTATATAGCAATATCATCACTAACAAGTACATATGTCTCTACAACCAAAATACAATATATATTAATAAGCATACAATATGATAAAACATGTTAAAAACCAACATAATTAGGACATAAATATGTCTTTCTTGTGTGACTACACCCTACTGTCATTGTAGATACATATGTACCTGTTAGTGATGATATTGCTATATAGAATGTTGTATCTGATGATGTTGGTATGAAACCAACGAAAACGTTCATACAATATTAAATCATGTAATGTAAGGACTCGCACCTTACATATATTGATAATAAAGTCATTGACTGAAAATAAATATTCGTATTATATATTATAGACTTTTCTGAAAATTAATCAAAATGAATTGCAAAATGCTAAATATGAGTTTTATTCACAATTAGTTGTGTTTTATAATATAGGCCCTATATAAAGTTCCCCCAAGAAAATTAAATTAATTAGGATGTTACAGGGGTTTTCCAACAAACAAACTGAAACTAAGTAAAGCATAGACTTTTTTTTAAATTTTAGTTGGTTATTAAACGATGCTGTATCGAGTACTAGGTTATATAGCGTCGATGAGATTGGTGATAGCGTGATGATATTTGGCGAGAAGAGGCCGAGGATTCGCCATAGATTACCTTGCATGCACATTACGGTGAAAACCTTGGAAAAAGCCCAACCGGGTAATCAGCTCAAGCGGGGATCGAACCCGCGCCCGAACGCAACTTCAGACCGGCAGGTAAGCGCCTTAACCGACTGAGCCACGACGGTGGCTTATTGCCTTTTTCCAAGTATCAGAGTGAATGAAAGTAAGTATGAACAAACTTTATAATCTATGTGAAAACTGCAGTATAAAATTACAAAAAAAAATTTTTCTGCTGGAACAGACATTTCTTATCAGGACTACACAATTCTTTAATTAGTTAAAATACTAGCACTATATCATGTTCTTACAGCTCTAAAACAATCACACCAATTAATTAGGCCTACTTGCAATCTGGGCTATTTTGAACTTCAGGTTTAATACTCTCTTTGATTTTCTTTTTAAATTTGTCTTCCTTATAATGTTTCTTTTGTACATTTCATCATTTCTAACACCCCTTTTTCTTTTCTTATGGACTTGATTATCCTCATTAGCAATATTTTCATCACTTGAACTAACCATCTTGTAACAAAATACTCAAAACAGATAATAATAGTAAGGGCAACACTTAATCAGGAATAGACAGAACAAAACACTGATCCTGCTGGGACTGGAATTAGCTGTTGTGTGTGACAGTACTGCTGTTAGCTACTGCGGCAGACAAGTTTATTTGAAAAAAAAAACACCATATGTGATGCTAGTTATGGGGTTTTTACAATAAATGCATATTTCTTGTCAAATTTTTACATGTTACAGTCATGCTAGGTATAAGGTTTCTATATAAAAAGATGCGCATTCATGTTGGCAATAAAAATCCACAAAAACGCATTTTGTAAAAAATGTCGGTTGTGGTGTTTTTACATTAAACGATTCATTTGTTTGTTGAGATTGCATCTAACAATGTACACGTAACTTCAAATGGTGTTGTGGTAAAATTCCTCTAATGTGCACTTATTCCTTCTTATTCAAATAAGGAAACAAAATTCTGAAAATATAGTTCTAGAATCTTCGGTACAACTTGTAGCCCATAACTCAATATGGAGGACATCTCCTATACCAGCATAAGAAGAAGAAAAAAAGAAATCCGTGGAAATCGAATGCCAGTACGAAGTTAGTGCAGTTTCTACGGCATCTGTTGACTTCTGGTTATATTGTAGAAGTGGGGCACTTCGACTTGCACCATTATCAATTTTATGCACGAAGGAAGAACCTTCAACATTTTGTACAACAAATTCTATGTAGAACGATTCGCCACTTTGTATATGCAATACAACTTGCGGTAGTGTTGTGCTGCTAGCCGATACATTGTGCGGCAGGCGGTGATTTAGTACGCGAATAAAATCCCTGGCTCAGAAAACGTTGCTTTTCGCGTCTTAACATTGTGAAATAGAACAAGAAAAACGAATTCATTACAATTACAAATTGTTTATTGCAACTTTAAACTGTACAATTGTAATAATTTAACTTATGTGTGTCTGAAATTATTTAACACATGACGAACACGTAACGTATAGTTTTAGATTTTATTTTGTACATTAAAACTAGAATTATATCAAGAACCTAAAACAAATAAATAAAAAGAAAACGAGAACTCTTGAAAGAATAGAAGTGTTCGTCTCCGGATTAGTCAGAATATACAAACAGATCATAAATAGAACACCGAACCGCAAAGCGAACAGAAAATAATACAATAGTTATGAATATAGATATAAGACTGTACAAAGAAACAGCTCGGGTACATGCAGGAACTACCTCGTTATACTATAAGCAGAGTCTAGTATATACAGTCATGAAGCTCAATAAGTAGTAAATATGCATCCATAGATAGTACCTAACCACTAGGATCGCTAATATCGCCTCATTACAGACAATGCGAAATAGTACCGGCACAGTCTATTGTTCCTAGCACCTTCACAACTCAAGCTTCGTGACTATATCATATACTAGACCAGTCATGTCAATTGATGCCCATAGGAGCAAGCGCGCGCTTTAGAGCTCAGGAGAGCCTGAGCGCTTTACAGCGGAAGGGAAAGAGACAGACGAAAGAAGTGGTATATGCTTGGTCGAGCTGTATTCAGGGATGGCCAGCACTGATTAAATAGATAAAGAGAAGATAACTTATTAAAACTGTATCAATGGTAATTTTTAGATTTTCTTGAGAAGTTTAAGTGCATTATAAGAATGAAAGTTTTTTTAATGCTCATTTTTCATAAGTTTGATTTTTTTTATTCAAAAGAAATATTTTCTCAACTTTTTAATAGAACAGTAAAATTTTCAGATATAGGCCTACTTATTTAGTAGCCTTATAGAATGTTTTTGTAAATCTAATAAATCGTAAATACGTAATATTACTGAAGATATTGTATTGAAAATTTTGAAAATATTCGCATGGAAATTGTTTGTAAGGAAATTAATTAACAAAGCAACTACTGTTACATCATAAGCAAAAGATACGTGCCTATGTGTTGTAAAAATGTCAACTCTATAGCTTTAGCATATTTTGAAAAAATAATTTAATATTCTGATAATAGGAAGTTGCTCACCAATATCACCTTAAAAGCATAATGCGATGTTTTTTGTTATGGAACATTAGTTACATTTAAAACATATACAGTACCTAGGTAACTTTGCTTTGTATTGTAATATTGTTTTGATTAGTTTATTGATTACTTTTATAAGGCTAAAGTTACCATCAATATCAATTCCAACTTATCATGTCATACTCAGTCTCTTTTTTGGGGATATCACTTTCTTTATGAATGATGTGTTTCATCCATTTAGTACAGTATATTTGTACTACTATGGAATTTATGTGAGTATTCCTTCTTAACTCTTTATTATGTTATTAACATTTAAAACACAACTGCAATATTAAGACATTGATATTAGTACTTTCGTTTTACAGACAATATAGATAATATCAGACAGAAAGAAGTCATATAAAAATAACGACATAAAATTTCACGTTCCGTTTGAAGTTTGTGCACCACTGTTTTCTTTATCCAACAGGCTGCTTATTCATATACACAACCCTTCCTCTTTCCATACTTAGCGCTTGATGCCCGCGCACGACGTCAAGGTCAGACATCACTGTACTAGACTGTGCTATAACTGCAAAAAGGTTCATAACTACAAATTTTACAGGCATATTGTATTATTCCGATAAGCTGATGTAAATGGAATTATTTATTGTATGTTTTACCGTTTGAATATATGATCTTATGCTAAGTGAATTACTGTTCACTAAATAGCTTGATTTATATGACGAATCCAAATACAGGTTAACATTTTCGGCAAGTTATTTTGTCATCTTCAGATCAATTAAATATGAATAGACCTATAACAATAAATATGAACACATTACAGGATAAAAATGCAAACAATAATAAACATTTCAACTTTCATGGTATAAGAAATATTCTTGGCTAACGGGGTGCTCTGAGACAAATACGTTATATTGTTATTCCTGTGTTCTGTTTGGGAGTTATATTACAGACTTTATGATAATTATCCTACTTATGAGAGTTAAGCTACAATGCTTCAACATTTCCATTTTACTAGTTTGCAAATTAGACGAAATTGTCAATCTTTAAACTTTCTTTATAAAATTATTAACAATAATTTGGATTGTGTTGATTTATTTTATTATATAACATTATATGCACCTAAGTTTAATACGAAATTTCGAAATTTATTTTCCATACCAAGGGCAAATCCTGAATCCCACAAAAATTCCCCAGTTTTCCAAATGTTACAGTTATACAATAAATTACATCCTTATCCGAATATTGATATTTTCAATATGAATTTCTCTAGATACAGAATTATTTGTTATCATATTTTATAGAATATTTTTGTTAGTTAATTTGAAGCTACTTTCACACCTTATTTCAATTTCTCTTTTTTTCTTCTTTCTCTTATTTCTATTTCGTTTCAATTTTTAATAAGTGTATGTTTCCTTTTCCTTGTTTATGTTTTATAAATTAGTTTGTCAGTCTTGAACATTGTAATTGGGCTTTGCCTGTTATGTTCAATAACAAATAGATAGATAGATAGATAGATAGATAGATAGATAGATAGATAGATAGATAGATAGATAGATAGATAGATAGATAGATAGATAGATAGATAGACAGATAGACAGACAGGCAGGCAGGCAGGCAGGCAGGCAGGCAGGCAGGCAGGCAGGCAGGCAGGCAGGCAGGCAGGCAGGCAGGCAGGCAGGCAGGCAGGCAGGCAGGCAGGCAGGCAGGCAGGCAGACAGACAGACAGACAGACAGACAGACAGACAGACAGACAGACAGACAGACAGACAGACAGACAGACAGACAGACAGACAGACAGACAGATAGATAGATAGATAGATAGATAGATAGATAGATAGATAGATAGATAGATAGATAGATAGACACAGACAGACAGGTAGGTAGGTAAGTAAATCAATAAATAAATAATAAATAAATAAATAAATAAATGAATGGATGAATAAATAAATATACATATATATATATATATATATATATATACATATATAAATGAAGTATTTCACAAAAAATTGACAGAAAAACCGAAAAATATCTGCTCTATAAAGATATATGAGACACGCAAATGTTTTCTGCCTACCTAGTATTTACACCTAGCTTCGCCACTGATATGTAGACAAATGAACTTCGAAAGGTTAAAAAAAATAAAAATCTACTCTACTGCACCTTATCGGAACTTGGATGCAGGTCATGCACGGTGATGTACGGATGACAAGTTCTTGGAAGCTGATAATTACTTCAGGTTAATTAATAGGACGTGTGGTCTGACAATGACGTCAAGTGCCAAGTCGTTGGCTTCCAGTTTCACTCTGATGGACAATCTGGAATTTTTAATTAACTTGAAGTAAATCGAATCCGCCCACAAAATGCCGCCGGATGCACGCGACTCAAGTTAAAAGTCACTTCGTGAGCACTTGAAAGGACGCTGGATCTCGACCGAAAACAATTGAAATCTAACTGCACACAGTTCACACGTGCATAGTGGAGTTCAGTTTGAAGATGTAGAAATAAGTTTTTTACCTACAGGTTCAACTGCCCCTCACTCGAAGGAAACTTTGTAGCGAAAGAACATGTTTCAAACACCGATATTCTCCAAACACAGGTAGATTATGAAAAAATTGTGTATCCGGAACCATGATTTGAACCCAGACCTACACCGGGACAATCCAGAGTGTTTACCGTGGCGCTATCACAGCACTTCAGGAGGTTAGGTACAGCTTACAGCAGTAACATTTTGGAAATATTCAACATTTTTTTCCTCCATTACTGTATATTGTACAATAATGAAAATTAGTATGTATAAAACACTGGTCTTCTCCTATATGAAAAAAAAAAAAATAATAAAATTTTATACTTTTTTTTCAAATTCAGTTCACTTTGTAGTAAGGAAGCGTTTCCCACATAATTAAAAAACTATCCAATATTCTGTAATTAATTTTTTTATGTATTGATGCATGTCATATTTACAATATGATACCAGATCACTTCTCTACCTTTAATAGATTGTCTGATAAAAAATAAATTAATTAAAAACTGGTGAAATATCAGTATTTTCTCCTAACACAAAATAAAACAAATGTTATTTATTAAGAAATGTTGTTGCAAGAGCATGATATTGTAAACATGAGTTTCAGCAATAAAATGAAAGAGACAGAATATGAAAAAGTTAACAAGTTTATGAGTTATGAGAGAAACGCTTTATCGCTGCACAGTAAACTGTCACCATTTTAAATTTTGAAAAAAAAAAAAAATATATATATATATATATATATATATATATAAATATATTTTTTTAAATGATAGATACAGTAATGGAGTAAAAAATATTGAATATTTCCAAAAATTTTACTGCTGTAAGCTGTACCTAGTCCCTTAACACAGGTCAGCATCGTAGTCTTATCGGAATGCGATGTGAGCACCTGCATTTCGCATCGTCTGTAAAATGCAGGTTTACCTAGTTATCAATCCGCAGGATGAGAAGATTCAACATGTACGTATATATAATCGAAAGATACTTACTTACTTACAAATGGCTTTTAAGGAACCCGTAGGTTCATTGCCGCCCTCACATAAGCCCGCCAGCGGTCCCTATCCTGAGCAAGATTAATCCAGTCTCTATCATCATACCCCACCTCCCTGAAATCCATTTCAATATTATCCTCCCATCTACGTCTCGGCCTCCCTAAAGGTCTTTTTCCCTCCGGTCTCCCAATTAACACTCTATATGCATTTCTGGATTCGCCCATACGTGCTGCATGCCCTGCCCATTTCAAACGTCTGGATTTAATGTTCCTAATTATGTCAGGTGAAGAATACAATGCGTGCAGTTCTGTGTTGTGTAACTTTCTCCATTCTCCTGTAACTTCATCCCGCTTAGCCCCAAATATTTTCCTAAGCACCTTATTTTCAAACACCCTTAACCTATGTTCCTCTCTCAGAGTGAGAGTCCAAGTTTCACAACCATACAGAAGAACCGGTAATATAACTGTTTTATAAATTCTAACTTTCAGATTTTTGGATAGCAGACTGGATGATAAGAGCTTCTCAGCCGAATAATAACACGCATTCCCCATATTTATTCTGCGTTTAATTTCTTCCCGAGTGTCATTTATATTTGTTACTGTTGCTCCAAGATATTTGAATTTTTCCAACTCTTCGAAGGATAAATCTCCAATTTTTATATTTCCATTTCGTACAATATTCTGGTCACGAGACATAATCATATACTTTGTCTTTTCGGGATTTACTTCCAAACCGATCGCTTTACTTGCTTCAAGTAAAATTTCCGTGTTTTCCCTAATCGTTTGTGTATTTTCTCCTAACATATTCACGTCATCCGCATAGACAAGAAGCTGATTTAACCCGTTCAATTCCAAACCCTATCTGTTATCCTGAACTTTCCTAATGGCAGATTCTAAAGCGAAGTTAAAAAGTAAAGGTGATAGTGCATCTCCCTGCTTTAGCCCGCAGTGAATTGGAAAAGCATCAGATAGAAACTGACCTATACGGACTCTGCTGTATGTTTCACTGAGACACATTTTAATTAATCGAACTAGTTTCTTGGGAATACCAAATTCAATAAGAATATCATATAATACTTCCCTCTTAACCGAGTCATATGGCTTTTTGAAATCTATGAATAACTGATGTACCGTACCCTTATACTCCCATTTTTCTCCATTATCTGTCGAATACAAAAAATCTGATCAATAGTCGATCTATTACGCCGAAAACCGCACTGATGATCCCCAATAATTTCATCTACGTACGGAGTTAATCTTCTCAAAAGAACATTGGACAAAATTTTGCACGACGTCAACAAAAGTGATATTCCTCGAAAGTTACCACAGTTGGTTTTGTCCCTCTTTTTAAAAATAGGTACAATTATGGACTCCTTCCATTGTTCTGGTACAATTTCCTTTCCCCAAATGGCAAGTACAAGTTTATAAATTTCGCTATATAATGCACTTCCACCCTCTTATATTAATTCTGCTGGTATTTGATCGATACCTGGAGACTTGTACTTTTTCAGATTTTCTATCGCAATTTCGACTTCTGAAAGCGTGGGTTCGGGTATAAATGGCTCAGCAGTTTGTATTTCAATTTCGTCCCGATCATTGCTATTTGGCCTATGTACATTTAGTAGTTGCGCAAAATAGTTTTTCCATCTGTTTAGGATTGATGGAGAGTCTGCAAGCAAGTCACCATTCTCATCCTTGATCACGTTTACCCTTGGCTGATATCCGTTCTTAAATTCCTTTATACCCTTATATAAATCTCGAATGTTTTTATTCTTACTATTTGTTTCTACCTCATTCAGTTTTTCCTTCAAGTAACCTCTCTTTTTATTCCTGAGTGTACGTCTTGCTTCCCGTCTTTCATTGAAATAATTATCTCTCTTCTCCTCAACTGGATCCTGTAAGAATTTAAATTTTGCCTGTTTCCTTCTTTCTACTACCATGCAACAATCTTCATCAAACCACGGTTTCTTTTTCTTAGTTTCATAATAACCTATGCTCTGCTCAGCTGCAATTTTGATACTATCTCTGATATTTTCCCACACGCTATTAACATCTAATTCTTTCTCAACTTCGTCGGAACTTTCTAAAGTGGCAAACCAATTGGAAATTTCGACCTGGTAATTTTGTTTGGCTTTCTCGTCCTTTAATTTCAAAATATTGAATTTAGTAATATTAATTTGTTGCTCTACTTCCTTGGCTACTGATAATCTTTCTCCTAATTCTCCAATCACCAAATAATGGTCATAATTACAGTCTGCACCCCTGACAGTTCGAATATCTACTATACTAGTATGTCTCCGTTTATCTAAGATAAACGAAAGATACAGAAAAGTGAAATGTTACAGAAAACAAATTTTACAGGAGACAATAAAAAGTTTCTAATTCCTGCAGATCATGTTCTGTATACATGTAACAATTAACTAACCTGTACCAGTCTACACATTATGACACAAGTAACTTAATTTTTATGTTTATACAGAACATGATTTGCAGGAATTAGAAAATTTTTATTGTCTCCTGTAAAATTTGTTTTTTATAACATGTCACATTTTTGCATCTTCCGATTCACACACATATATATATACCCTATATAAATATATAATATAGCCTATCACTATAATAGAGTGTTAACATACTAAGCATTTGGCACATTCGCCAGTTTGAACAGAAAGAAACCTTCCTCTCATTGGTAACCTTTAATCACTTTAAATGTATTGCCGGTACTTGTTCTGTTCGCTTTGTAAGTAGTTCTCTTATTGTAGCATAAAATACTTAAATCTCCAGTAATATAATACCTATATAATATTATTCTACGTTTAATTTGTACTTCAGTAAGTAATACTTTCTTTGTTCTTAAATCCTACAGTAAACTATTCAGTCTTTATTAATCAGGTACTGTTTTAATACTTTGATTTTATTGTAAGTGTAGTTGTTATCCCTTGGTAGAGTGGAAGGGAAAGCCTGTTGACCTTATCTCTAGCAGATTAAATAAATAAATAAATAAATAAATAAATAAATAAATAAATAAATAAATAAATAAATAAATAAATAAATAAATAAGTAAATAAATAAATAAATAAATAAGTAAATAAATAAATAAATAAATAAATAAATAAATAAATAAATAAATAAATAAATAAATAAATAAATAAGGTAATGTTTTAGCACTTTGATTTTATTGTAAGTGTAGTTGTTATCCCTTGGTAGAGTGGAAGAGAAAGCCTGATGACCTTATCTCTACCAGATTAAATAAATACATAAATAAATAAATAAAAATAAATAAGTAAAGAGAGAAAGAAAGGATAGGAAGTAATAAATAAATAAATAATGAAAGAAAGAAAAGAAAGAAAAAATAAATAAAGAAAGAAAGAAAGAAAGAAAGAAAATCAGAAAGGAAGAAAGAAAAAAGACAGAAAAGAAAGAAGAAAAAAAAGAAACAAATGAATAAATAGAAACTAAGCAAATAGAGAAAGAAAAAAAAAGAGAAATTTAATAATAAATAAATCCCGTAATGAAATAAGTATGTGACTAATATGAGCAAATAAGTAAATGAATGAATGAACGAACGAACAAATGAATACCTAGCCATTGTACAAACTGTCACCGATGTTACTGCTTGATTGCGCTTGAATTGAACGGCCGACACTGTCTGCTGGCATGCGGAGCAGGTTTCCAGCGCACGCACAGCTAGTGCCCCGGGTACACAGTGGGCAAAATGCACACCGTGAGCACGTCTGATCTAGACTGTCCGTGCGCGGTCAAGTAGCACATTCTGCAAGAGGTGGCTCTGCTTTTACAAAACACGGCTGATCTACACCAGGAAGCCGATAAGCATCCCCGGCATGCAACGGTTCGATACGTGAACTACTGGTAGAGCCTAGAAGAAGGATACTCTGAATTTAAACCCGGGAAGAGGACTCTCGTCAATCGTAGTGAAGGCTACGTTCTAAGGGAAGGAAACGCCAAAAGAAAAACCATGGTCCACCAGATTTGGAGGTAGCTCGGTAGACACTCATACAAAGTAAATCTAAGATGAGTTAACTGTCACGCACTAATATAAAACTCTAAAGGCAAGCGAAACAACGGAAGACATCGTCGTCGATGACAGGATGAGCTCTGAGACGGAATGGGCCTAAGAAGAAGAAGAAGAAGAAGATGATGTTATTTCGGAATCTTTTTTTCCTTCTTTTGCAATATTAACGCCCAAATGTTTAATGTTATTGTAAGTTTTAATCAAAGTGTAGTATATATTATGTTGATCTATAGAAGTAAACATTGGACAATGAACAAAAAATAGGGTTAGGTTGCATTACATAAAGCAGCAAGTGTCTGCGACATGAATAGCCTACGTATAAAATGCTTGAGCTTCGCATTACTTTTAGACACGTGGATCGTATCGTCAGCTTGCTCTTGTACTTCACGACGTCTTTTAATGTCCACATCAGGCACAACAGACGCAGAAGCACTGCACTCGCTCGCCCAGTGCACGTCTTGTCCGTTCTAGGTTTTAAGACGTGCCCTATAATCTCTACAACGTTGAGCATTGCTTTTAGGCACAAAATCGATTCGTCGCTATGTCGTCTATGATTCCGACGCTCATTCATCAATTTCGTAATTTTTTTGAGCGATGGTCTTCGATATTTTGAAGTTCTGTCGCCAAATTTAATTTTACACGCGCACCATTCGCTTATTTTAAATATAACTGCACTACAGTCTATTAGGCCTTAACAAAATCTTTATTCCCTTTCAAATGACACCTCGATCATCGAAATATGTCCACTCAGTCTGAAGGTACAGCCGATAATAAAACAAAACTGCGCCATTTTGATTCCCCTGATGACTTCATAAATGGATGTGATTGTTATGTTATCCTGTGCATAATTATGTTCTCTACACAATGCTATATGTCACTTGGCTCTAGGTTTTATAGTTTCTGAGATATAAGCGTTGACCACGGCGTTTCAAAAAGTGTCACGTGTTGTTTTCATCCTGCTATCCATACTTCTAACCGAAAGAATAGACGTATTCATGTGCAAAAAAAAAAAAATACTGAGAATAAGTTCCGATATTCAGTAGCGGGTTATACTTAGTTAGACAGAAAATATAATGTACAAATAAGAAAAGAAATGGATATATTTAATCTTACAGACAATATTCAAAATTCAGCAAAAAGGAAAATGAAATGTTGGTCCCCAATTAACATGGCGGAAAGATTCGATCGCTTAATGAGGAAACAGATTTAAGTCCAGATTCCATGAAGCAAATAAAAACAGATGTTAATACAGCCTTTGGCATCTTCTAATAGTTTTTGACAAATCTTACCAATTATTATACTACTAATAATACAAATGGCTTTTAGAGAACCCGGAGCTTTATTGCAACCCTCACATAAGCTCGCCATCGGTTCCTATCCTGAGCAAGATTAATCCAGTCCATACCATCATATCCCAACTGTCCCAAATCCATTCTAATATTATCCTCCCATCTACGTCTCGGCCTCCCCAAAGGTCTTTTTCCCTCCGGCCTCCCAACTAATACTCTATATGCATTTCTGGATTCGCCCATACGCACTATATGCCCTGCCCATCTCAAACGTCTGGATTTAATGTTCCTAAATTATCTCAGGAAGAATACAATGCATGCAGTTCTGCGTTATGTAACTTCCTTCATTCTCCTGTAACTTTATCTCTCTTAGCCCCAGATATTTTCCCAAGCATCTTATTCTCAAACCCCTTTAGCCTCTGTCCTTAGTGAGAGTCCAAGTTACACAACCATACAGGAAAACCGGTAATGCAAGTATTTTGTAAATTCTAACGTTCATTTTTGCATACTGTCAGTTTCTCAACCGAATAATCACAGGCATTTCCCATATTTATTCTGCGGTTTAATTTCCTCCCGAGTGTAATTTATATTTGTTACTGTTGCTCCAATATATTTGAATTTTTCCACCTTTTCAAACGATATATTTCCAATTTTTATATTTGCATTTCGTACTATGTTCTGTCAACAATTATTATAAAATTATATAAATTTATTACCTTTTACTTGGAACCCCGTCTTTCGTATTCCTCCATTAAATTCTTGCCATACATTCTATGTCTTCGTAGCCTTCAGAAAATATTGTTTCATTACTTATACTCGAAATGTAAATTAAACAATTGTAAAAATAGGAGAAGTAAATAATAATAAAATAATCCGTGGCGCTACAGCCCATAAAGGGCCAAGACCGACCAGCCGGCTGCTGGCCTCACGGCCACATGCCGAAGCAGAGGTGGACGATCATCCAACCAGAATGGAGGTATCGTGTGGTTAGCACGATGATCCCCCTAGCCGTTATAGCTGGCTTTTTGCAATCGGATTTCGCTACCTATCGTAGCTCCCCAAGTGCATCACGATGCTGGGTGGGCACCAGTACCATACACTGGCCGAAATTTCATGAGAAAATTTCTTCCCCCATGAGGACTCGAACCAGCGCTCATTCCGTAACGCGAGTCTCAGGCAGGATGTCTTTGACCACGACGCCACGGCACGGGACTAGAAGAAATAAATACCATAGATTAAAATAAATATAATTGAGTAAACAAAATAAAAAACTTGGAGACTACTCATCTCAATTGAATCTTTACTCTACTTTTATATGTTTTGAAGACAAAAATTGAGAAAAAATGTATTACAAGATAGAAAAATTGGCTATTAATGTGTCTCTTTCGATACGAACTCATTTTTCCCCAGTTCAAGTGCTAGCTTCTTTTGGATGCCGCGGCGCGTTAGCCTTACAAGTGGACCTTCAAAAGTCTGCACGATATAGAAATTTCCATTCGGATTTTGTACACGGAAAAATCTTGTGAAGTAACGGCTCCTAACAAAATATTAGCTTGTGACCAAGCCTGCATTGCAAGGCCGTCAACGGAGGCTGAAAATATTGAAGATCACTTGAGTAGTCCTTTCAGTGGTGCTTATGACGATCGAGTAAGGGACGCATTCGCCTTGATTGAGTCAAACGTAAACATGGTTGATAAACGGAAAAGGTAGGCCTGGGCTGAATGAAAGTTGAAAGAAATTATTTTCTCCACTAGCTAGTCTAAGTTTGTATTTCTGACAGTAGGATATTTCCTGTTGTAGCGAGTGTTAAGATTTGATTATGCTGAATCGATTTAATGATTTTTTGAATCCATTAAATAATGTTCTTCTTGACACGAAATACTTTTGTGAGAAAAAATTTCAAAAGACTACAGTTCATTGAGTTCAAAACCGTCTATAATAGATGAAAGGTTAAAATGAATAAAAATTTATACATTTACTCTAAATGACGGTAATAATTTTTTAAAAGTATAAACATAATTATGATGTTAATTACTAATAATTTAAATAACATAGGCTGTAAGAATTTTATTGTATGCTACGATTTTTCACAAGATAATTGAATTTACAAAAAATAAAATAAAATAAAAGAGATTTTATTTTAATTATGTTGTATAACCATAGTTAAAGTAGGCCTAATGTCAGGCTAAACAGGGTGTTTCCGAGGTGGTGTTACAAACTTTCAGGGATGATGGCGAAGGGCACATGTATCAATTTGAGATAAAGAACCATGGTCCGGAAATGACTGAGTCGAAAGTTATAAGCAAAAATAGTTATGTGGAAATGGAATTGTAATTTGGTACCACGTGCCCTCCTTCCCTTAACCTTTAGAACAGTCGTGGAAAGATGGTATGGGCCGGATGTCTCCTACGTGGGTACTTAGCCCGATACAATCTGTGAGCTTGTCTACTGTACCCATTGGCTCATCCGTATTCGAAAATCAGATCTGCTTATTCCGCTCTTATATACTCCTCCATTTCACTAGGACTGATCGACTGGACAGTGCAACTTATAGCCTACACATACACTGCTGTCTACAGACGTGCATATCAGGACCGACCATGTCCGTTACACATTACGCTATCTGCATTGCTTTAGTGTAGTTTCCTATCCCCACCCCTCAGACAGCGCACTGAATGGAATACTGTAAGTAGACAACGTAAACAACGTCAGATGGATACAGTATGTGTAAGATGTACAGACAAATACATATAAATAAGGTATACAGAGGAATAAAATTATTTCATTTCTACACAACTATTTTTGCTTGTAAATTTCGACTCGGTCATTTCCGGCCCAGGGTTCCTTATCTCAAATTGATACATGTGCCCTTCGCCATCATCCCTGAATGTGTGTAACACTACCCCGGAAACATCCTGTATATTAGTTTTTTTTCAAATAAAAAGCATGTATAGGCCTATATATTCTGTATTTCCAGATCAAATCTTTTTTTGGTGTTTATTTAACTCTAAATTTGTGATACCGCTTTTTAATGTAATATTAGAATGACTTCATCTGTTCAGTTGATGAAGCACACATGTTTATTTTCTGCATGCACGCTTTGTCTTCTTCTCTTATGTGAGAAGGGCCAGATAAAGACTTAAAAGGGGCCTTGTAGGTTTGGTCACAAGCTAAATTTTTGTTATAAGCATTTCCTTTACATGAATTTTGCGTGTGCAAATTTTGAAAGACGATTTCAACTCGACACTGATGACGGATCCATTGTTAATGGCAGGAATGAGGAATTTTATTGTCTCTCTCTGTTTTAATTCCAACTAAGTCACGGATTCGAGTCTTGATGACAGAATTGACGCTGGTGATGAATGGCCAAGACTCTGAGACTGAAGGAGATATTACAATTTTAGGATTTGTACTTAAGAATGAGATAATTCATTTCGCGTTTTCAAATAGTTTAATCCATTGTCAGTGTTTTTTACCTTGTTCTCAGTGAATTCTGCAGTAAAGTGATCGGGTACTTACATAAAGTACTTATTTCATCAGTTCCAGATACTCCTTGCAAAGATGGGAGTATAAGATTATTTTTTTCCCAATCTTTATTTTTTGTCATTTAAACTCATAAGGAATTTCTGCAGTTACAAGTTCAATCATTCATAATTTTCTGTCCTAGGGCAGGTTCTTCACTGCAAAGCCAGCATTCTCCAACCTTCCTTATTCTCTACCTTCTTCTTAGTCTCCGTTTGCGATCCATATATCTTAGTGATATTAACAAAAAAAAATTGATATCTTCTTCTGCCTGGTACTTTTTCCCGTTTACCATTCCTTTCAGTGCATCCTTCAGTATGCAGTTCCTTCTTGGCCAGTTTCATTTTCTCTTCATGATCAGCTTCAGCATCAATCTTTCTTCATTCACTCTTTCTAACACAGATTCATTTTTTATTTTGTCTGTCCATTTCACGCGCTCCATTCTTTTCCATATTCACATTTCAAATGTCTGTGATTTGCCCCATATAATGCCTTACTCCACATAAAGAACTTCACTACTCTCTTAGTTTTTTTTCCTAAGTTCTACATAAGATGCTCCTTTTTCTATTAAAAGCTTCCTTTTCCATTGCTATCCGCCTTTTGACTTCTTGGCAGCAGCTTATGATACTGCTATTTTATAGTAAACCTCAAATATCTGAAGCTGTTGACTTGTTCTACTGCCTCATTACGAATTCGCACGTTTACTTTCTTTAATTTTCTTCCGGTAACTATGGTGTTCATTTTGTTTGCATTTATCTAAAAAATCCTAAAGGATAAGCACTAGAGATGAACAACGATCAAGAAAGCAAGCCGCAAACAGCGCCCGCAAAGCCGAAAACCCGCACGACAATGTTCTGCGTCACATCATTGACGTAAAGACTGCTTGTGAGTGTTTCTAGACGCTGAGATTGACCACTCTCGATGTCCTGAACGTCAAGCAGCCTTGAATCGCCACAGTTGTTTATACCTGACTGAATTTTATCTACTTTGACAAATGTTATATATGTATAAACAATCAAGTAGCCTATTTGAAATATCATCTCTACTTTCAGTGTATAATAATCCGCTCCGCAATCTTTATTTAATTACTAGGCCCTTATTAAAAGGCTAGGAATTTTATTTTCATATTTTTGAGATCAAGTGTACAATCTCAGGTAAAAAGATATTAACGTTATGTTTTGTGGTTCTTATAAATGAAAATTTATTTGAGAATTGTTTTTTTTTATATTTATATAACCACAGGTATTATAAAATAGAATCAGAACATTTTGATAACCAAGATACTATTATTTTTTGTCTTTTTATTTCATTTAAACATTTAAGGCTCATTCACAATGAATATTAAACATAACGTAAGCTTTAGCTTAAGAATGTAAACGTATCAAGAAGTCATACAATCATTCACGATGGGAACATAAACATAACAGCAAACATACTTGGTAACCATGGAAACTTAACAACGCCGCCATTTCCTCGTATTCTGTCCCTTACTTCAGCGCTCCACGATTGTGTTCTGTTTGCAAATCACGTAAGCATAAGCATGAAAGTTTGGAGTTTGCAAACTTTCATGTTAACGTCTTACGGTAATGTTTATGTCAATGCTTATGTGAATCATTGTGAATGATCTCATTTGGTAGCTTGGGCGCAAACTTCTGCGTTTATGTTACTGTTATGTTTAATTTTCATTGTGAATGGGCCTTTATAATGTTATTTATTTCAATGCTGTATGTTATTCAAAGTTACGAAATCTTTCCACGCCGACCAAGTGCTATTTCGAGAATGATGAGCGAGACTCGAAGCGCACGAAACTATTATAAGGAATGAACAAACCAGATGGGAATAGAGTTTTACCAATAGTACTATAGTTGGTATGCTTATGAGTGCAATATAACATAGTTCACTTTTGTTCGCAGCAATGGAGCAGGAGAAACGAATTATGAAATACAAACAAAGTGACAGACAGACAGACAGACGGACAGACGACCAATTCGCTGTGATTGCATCCGACGTGCCGGCTGCAGTTGTTTACACTCTGCGGTCACACGTCACAACAACAGGTCTGGTACCAGTTTCCCTCCATCCAGGATCATGACACCGAGTCTGCGGTAATCGTACATATTCCCGACATTAATATGTTTACAGCTGCATTCTTACAACCGAAACAACACAATAATAAAAATAGATGAACAATATGCAGACAAGTTGCGAGTCTCAACACGGGTCCGCCAAGATCATGGACGTGGGAAGAACGCCATGTGGTAGATAGTTACCTAAAGAAAGTCCTGTCAATTTATTGTTGTTGATTTTAAGAAGTTACTTAACGACGTTGTGTTATTTAGCGAGATGGAATTGGTGATAGCGAGATGGTACAGACCGATTATTTAGTCCTGACAACTCAGCGACGCGAAAGAGGGGAAGTAATAGGAGGAGTGGGGAGAGTTCCGGAGTAGAGAGAGGGCGAGCGGTCGGTAAAGTCAAGCGAGTGAATAACCCAAGCACCCTTTGGCGTAACTAAATGGACTCGCCTGTCCCACGCTCACATCTCCGGCGACTGCCAGGACTAAATAATAGTACTGTACTTGACGGGATGAGGACAAGGATTCTCCAGATATTAACTGATTACAGTTTGGAAAAACATCGGAAACAACCCAACCAGATAATGTGTAGAGATGAAATATTCTTTCGTAAACAATGTATCAGTATAACCATGACGAAAGTTAGGATACATGACGTCAGGAGAAGAAAAGTGAGTGTAGTCTCGTTTCAGTAACAGTACTGAAGTATCTTTTGAAGTGAACAGAATGGTGTAGTGCAGTTTCATTAAGATGGAACAAACAACGTAATGTATTCTCAAATTAAAGGTGCTTAAATAGAAATTTGTAGGTCAACATTTCACAGTAAAAGGAGAAAAAAAATACTATATAAGTTATGTAAGATATAATTTAAGGGATTGAAACGCCAATAAATAAAACACAATTGGACGGAGTTACGCAACAATAGACCAAGCGCCAAAAATCTGTTTCGAGATATTGGCCATTGAAATAATTTTTTTTTTTAATATATAACATTTTATTCAAGAAGTATTATAACATTCATAATATTACAAAAAATAGCACAAGTAGTACCAAAAAAGGCTAACCGATTTTTAATAAGAGACCAACAGTTTAATTAATGTTTCAAAGCAAAATAAATAAATGAATTTTATGTAATAAACGAATTTTTGCTTATAAATAGCAGAGAAATTCAGATATCGTATTCTTGATTTTTTTTAGTTAAATTAGTCTCCCATCAACAGATTTGTGCAAATATATTATTTCGAAACTCCATCCAATTGTAATGCTATAAAACAAGTGAAAAATGTTAATTTGTCAGCAATCAAAGATAACGAAGAAGCATTTTCAACTGCTCAATCTGAATTTTTTCAATGAATGCGAAATGATGGTATCTGCTAAAATTTCGTTTTCTAGGTTTAGCATTCTTATTTCCGAAACTTATTAAAAATACAAATATGTAGATCTCCCAATTCGAAGAGCTGTTAATAAACAGTAGGCTTATTTACTTAATGTTATGAAGTCATCTGGAATCAACAACTATTAAATGCCAGAATGTGTGAAAAATGAAGCGGAGGTATCTGAAAATATTAACAGAACATCTTCAGAACCAATTTCAGAAAAGCTGCAGCATAAATTAAAAACTGATCTTGAGAAAAATCCTGGTTATTCTAAAATGTGTGGCATTAGAAATGTTTTGCAAGGTCTCAAAAAAAAAAGCTACAGTGGAAGCTTTTTAAGTTCGACAGAAAACAAATTCGACATGCTATAGTTCGACTGCTTACGTAGAAGGATTAGACACTCCCCTATACGGGCACTAAGAAATGGGTTTGCCATTTGAATGGGATTTGGTTCTATATCTTGTAGTGATACTTGTGTTAAAGGAAAACAGAATATTTTATTGATTAGGACATCCATATTTAATCACTGATTTTAAATTAATGAACTCTTCTTTCTCTGTTTGAGAATTGTGCCGTTTGTGAGACGGAACTGTCTGTGGTACTAGAAGCGCATACACAAGTCTCGGGGCGGGCAGAAAATGCAAGTACAGTACTGTATTCGTTGATGGATAACCAATAAGAATTTGTATTCATTTCACCTGCCACATCTACTACCCTCATTGGACTGAACTTTCAATTCTGTTCAGTCGAACTTAGGAGAGTCCACTGTATATCGACACACGGTGTGCAATATTTAAAATTCGCACTGATTACTTCATGTGACGATGAGAGAAATTTTTCTTCATATAAACATTATTTCGCGGAAAAGAGAAAAACGTTCATTTCGACACATTAGAAAAAACTCCTCACTGTACACTACAACACATCAGATCATAAAGAAGAGTACTCCAACTAACATTAGTGTGAATACTCATTACAAAACAGAATACTATGTCATTCTAATCTATGTAGAGTTTGGTTCAATTATTGTACTATACGTTGCTTATAGAACTGGCAATAGTCACAATTACAATTAGATAATATTTCAGTTTAGATGTTACGCACAGTGTACAAGTTTTATGTTTAATGTAACTCTACTTCGTCTTCATACCCGAAGCCTGCGTTTGTTTTACCTCTTATTGTTAGTGCCAAACAGAGCTCACAGGTTGCATGGTTGATATGCATGTAACTTCCCGTCCATGGTAGCAGATGTTCCATTTCTAGCAATTTGGTAATGGAATCCGCGACCAAGCTCAGAGCTCAGCTTTGAGTCAACAGGCAAACGCACTGAGCTATGCTAGGCAACTCATATAGCCGACTTAGTTCACAAGAAAACTTTCTCATGGGGGGGGGGGGGCAGATAAAAAATATTTTTTTTCTTCCAACATGTTAATAATGTCAAACGAGTGCTTCCTAAATTCTGACCACTCCACCGCAATGACGAGGCCACCAGAAAATAATTTTTCCTGGGACCATTTACAGAAAAAGAATCATAATTTCATGGAAAGATTTATTGGAATAGATACAGCAAATTTTGCACTATTTTTCAACATATTCCCCACCAAAATTGAGATATTTGTCATACCGTGGGATCAACAGAGAGGTGCACAACACGACACAAGGATACAAATATTGATCCCCTGGTGTGACAAATGTCTCAATTCCCATGGGAAATATATTGAAAAATAGCGCAGTAATTGCTTTATCTGTTTCAATAAATATTTCCATGAAATTGTGTTTTTTTGTAAACGGCCCCAGAGAAAATCAATTTCTGAACAGCTTCGTAATTGCGGTGGAGTGGCTAAAATTTGTATACGCACCTGTTTTGACATTATTAACATGGTGGAAGAAAAAAATAACATTTTTATCTGCCCCCATGAGAATGTTTGCTTGTCAGGCTGTAGGACGTTGCCTGATGACCCAAATCTGCGCTTGTTCGCGGGTTCCATTACCATTTGGTCTGATTACCTTGTTAGATTTTTTCCGAGATTATCCCCAAATATAAGTCGAGTGTAACGTAATCACAAGAACAGTTCTCCGCCTCATCTCTTCGAATACAATCTCGCATCACCATCAGTAGGCCTATTACCTTTCGTCAACATCATCAGCATCGACATCAGTCTATTGTCCAAATTGTTTTGAAATCTATTCCTTATTGTAATTTATTCACTGATGCGTAACTTTTGGGCCACCTTATACTGTAGTAAGTAAGGCGTAGATTCCGAAACAAATTGGACGACAGGCTAATGTCGAACCTGATGATAATGACGAAAATAAGATGTTAATGACATTGATGAAGACGACGAACATTCAGTTAATGTTTATGATGTTTTTGATAATGGACCGAAGAAAGAAATAGTCTAATGATACTCGTGATAATGAGGTGTGGTATTTGGTTTGACTTGGCTTTTCGAGGGTTGTAGGCTTGCTTTGGTCAATTGTACGCCCTACTGTACTCCAACCAGGAGAAAGTTTCAAGGGAATGAGACGCAGCGGAGTAATGCTGTGAATGAATGTTGATGTCATAAAATGTCATAAGGTCACACACGTAGGTACACGCATCTCCAATGGCTAACTCTCGAAGCACAAAAGATAATACTGATACACACATACTTATACTACCCTAGTTATAAAATTAGATCACGGTTAATCTCCTGGTCTTTTAATCCCTCCATACAGGAAATAACATATGGAGGAGAGCGCATGCTTTTTAAACTGACGTTATAACGGTAATATTATCCATCTACTTCGCTCCAGTAGATGACACAATAGTAAGCACATTCCTTTCACGGTTAATCTCCTGGTTGGAGAACAGTACAGTGCGACGATTGTCTAAGTCCGGCAGATGGTCTGGGTGGAATTCGTGAACAGTGTTGCCAACACATAAATTGTATCCCCGTCAGTATAACACATGGAAATCCGTCAGAATCCGTCAAAATTAAAAAAAAAAAAATAAGACCCACTAAATAAATATATATAAGCAAATTTTAACACAACTTACTTACCAATCCCGATTAAAATAATAATTGGTCAACATCTAACTTGATTACGAAGAAATCTGAAACAGGAGATTCTTAAACATAGTACGGAACAGGCAGGGCCGTTCAAATAAAAAGTAAAATCTCCCAGAAATTAAACAATTAAAAATGACAGTAGCTAAAAATCTCAAAAGACGATGTAAATCGTAATTGCCGCCAGAAAATCCGTCACCCGTCAAAGACATTTTTTTTCCCTTCCGCTACGTTGAAATTCCGTCAGTTCTGACGGAATTTCCGTCCAGTTGGCAACAGTGTTCGTGAAGCCTATCCTCGAACGAGTAGCCTAATAAGTCCCAGGGGTCCGGAGTCTCAAACCTTTCCTACATCAACATCGAAAGCTTTCAAGTTCACTAGGATACTCCCTAGACATCATCCAGTCTATTTTTAAGTTTCACAGAACATAGATGAAACGAGAGAGACATGAAGATAATTGGTGGAATGATAGAGGGAAACGAGAGTACTATGGGAAAAACCCTCCGTAAAATCCGCTTTTTACACCACAAATTCCATCACGATCTGCCCCGGAAATCGAAGCCGTGCCTCCTGCAAAGAAGAAAAGCGCGCTAGTGCTTGAG
Source organism: Periplaneta americana (assembly GCF_040183065.1). NCBI lineage: Eukaryota > Metazoa > Arthropoda > Insecta > Blattodea > Blattidae > Periplaneta > Periplaneta americana. Next base: position 75,595,083 of record NC_091129.1, on the reverse strand, counting down.
CTACAAGTCCGGCTGGAGTGTGATATTAAAGTCAATATTGGTTATGGTTATGGTGATTTTATTGGTGCTGGTGATAACTGTTATGTTAGCGGTGGTATTGGTTCGGGTGAAGAATAAAGAAGAGGATAAGGGAGAACGAGTAAATGATGGTGAAAATGAAAGAGAATGAATATTATGATACTTCACCTCTAAGAATGAATCATGTTACAGAAAGCAGAGCGGCCCCTATAATACTATACAATTTATTCTTCCCGGATCGAATCCGTAACTCTCTTGCCCTTGGGGAAGCACCTTATCTACTGCCCTAATACGATTCGTCTGACCCACTGAGTTAATGCAATGCACCCCAATTTGTTGCGTGGTGGAAGCAGCAGTTGATTAAGTGTGCCATAAACAAGGTAAAGGTGAAAAATCCCGTGGGGAGAAGGAAGACGCAGGGAGAGTAAAATAAATAATGATCAACCGAGTGGAACTAGAGAGAAAGGAAGCTGAAAGAAAAGTTGAACATGTTGCAAAAGAACTATATATCATTTTATTTGTGAAGAAGAATAACAAACTTTCTGTCAGCGATATAAAAACCGCGGCACAAGTGTTCGTGAGTGATGCAACAGCACAAATGCAGTCTAACAAAAGTTTATTTTCTTTTCTATTCCTGCAGACTCCCAAGTCCGTACTCGGGGAATGATAATCGTTTATTAAAAGAGTACATTAAGACCTTTATGTTGGTGACTTATGCTATGTTCGTAAAGTTTTATATTGTTTAAGACTTGAATGTTTTACCTTCTTTTTCGGCTCAAGACATTGTTGAGATATGAATTCTCTACTATACAGTTTACTTATTATCTGAAGATGAGTATTGTTTAAACATTTCAAAGTTTTCGATATTAAACAAATTCATTATTTTATTTTATTAAAATATTTTCACAAACATCTGAATAACTTTGAAGGGCATATACATAAATATAGGACTAAAAATATGAATTCTCTGCGTTTGTCTGAACCAAAATGTAAAACCAGTGCAGCTTTTTTCATAGCATGAGTCAAGGTCCCAGATTATTTAACAAATTTTATTGTAATATAATTTAAGCACGAATCATAAATAAATAAATAGATAAATAAATAAATAAATAAATAAATAAATAAATAAATAAATAAATAAATAAATAAATAAATAAATAAATAAATAAATAAATAAATAAATAAATAAATAAATCTGAACTACATTCTAGTCATATGACCAGCGGCCGAATCTTAACATACGAGCCGAAGGTAGCAATCAAGTTCACATTCACATCAGCATTTCGATACTTCACCATTTTGTCTGCTGATCAATTAACCCTAGAATGCTGCCGTTGTTGTGTAGTGCTGTATTGCTATTGATACGTAAAAATTACGTCGTACAAGAAGAAATGATTTTTCGAGCTCTGTATTTGTTCTAGAATATAATCCTTATTTATTTTGTTGTTGTTTTATTTGTTTAGGTTTTTTCTTCCTAATTTTGATATACGTCAAAATAAATTTACAGAAAATACAAAATCATATATGTGGATCTAACTACAGGGACATCATTTTATTTTTACTTCAATTTTTATTGTATTTGAGTTTTTGAACGTACTTCACTCCCATCCCTTCTACTAGTAAACTTCCGCCCGTCCTCCACACAGAACCAAGGTCGCATATGCAGTCAAAGTCGTCTTACGGTCACAGTATACAGTACTGAGTGAGTGAGTATAGTACGTTCAAGAAATATGGTCGTATTTTCTAGTGAATAAAGTGCATTCATTATTGAATCATATTTTCGCACAGGTACTGCGTGCGATTGATTACGTCGCTTCCCGATTTCCTCCTCCCGTTTCTTCTGGCCCCTCTGTAAAAGCTAGTGGCTGGGCAGTCTTAGCTGTTTTGTGAAAACATTTGCTGTTAGGAATTCAATGTCTACGTAATGTTATAAAGTGTTTAAAATAATTTAAATAAAATATCCTCGTTAAGTAAGTGACTCTCACGTGATTTCCCTCCTTTCTACTACCCTGCGACATAACCACTTGGACGGACAGTAGATAGCATATCTGGGTAAATTTGTCTGTGCGGATCGGGCAGAAGTGAAAATTGAAAAGAAGTGAAAATTGAAAAGATTGAATTTACAGTACGTAAGATAATCTGTTATAGGTTCAGGGTTTTTGAGAATAAGGTGCTAAGGAAAATATTTGGGGCTAAGCGGGATGAAGTTACAGGAGAATGGAGAAATTTACACAACACAGAACTGCACGCATTGTATTCTTCACCTGACATAATTAGGAACATTAAATCCAGACGTTTGAGATGGGCAGGGCATGTAGCACGTATGAGCGAATCCAGAAATGCATATAGAGTGTTAGTTGGGAGACCGGAGGGAAAAAGACCTTTAGGGAGGCCGAGACGTAGATGGGAGGATAATATTAAAATGGATTTGAGGGAGGTGGGGTATGATGATAGAGACTGGATTAATCTTGCACAGGATAGGGACCGCTGGCGGGCTTATGTGAGGGCGGCAATGAACCTTCGGGTTCCTTAAAAGCCATTTGTAAGTAAGTAAGTAAGATAATCTGTTAGAGAGTAGGTACAGAATTACTTCAACAGGCTCAGGATTATGGCCCACAATGTCGACTGATTTGAGTGCTTTGCATTATTTCTTTTTGGGTTACTGTAAAACAGTTATGTATGCTGAACATCCTATAACAATATAAGAATTAAAGAACTATATTGAAGAAACAATACATTAAATTTCAGACGATATAATATCATATAAATTAGTTTTTATTTTCAATCAATCACTTATCATGTTAAGAGGGCAGAAATGGATTCTGTTACATCATTGTGATTGAATGAAAATAAAAACTAATTTATATAATATTATTTCACAAACTTATCTGAACTCAATATGACTTTTAATTTAAATTCAGACGATATGCTTAAAAACGTTTTCGATAATATACACAAAAACTCTGAAGCCTGTATGGATATGAAATTCCACCATTTTCAACAATTTGTTTAAAATATCTACATTTTTCATTATTTTTTCAATTTATCACTGCCACCGGGTGGATATCACTGCCACCGGGTGTATACCCAATTGTAGTGTTAACAAATACATACATACAAAAATATGGATTACCCAACAAATATAATTTATACAGATTTTAAAGGATTAAATTATTGAAGAAATTTATAAATATAAGTTATTTTACTAACTTACTACTTACTACCAAATGCATTCTCCATATTGTATGCTAATGTGCTGTAGACAGCGCAGGCCACTATACGAGTACATAGCGTAATGAATACGTCAGTTGGTGAGTAAAAGCACTTATTGTTAATACTGTACTGTATTTTGATTAAATAAAATACAAACGAAAATTAGCAAACTCAAAATCGTAATAGTTCCTAGTTTAAGTAAATTGATGGACTAATTTTCTTCCCTCCTATACCTAGTAAAATGATTTGTTTGTATTTTATACTAGTATCATCAAACTCCGGTCTTGGAAGGGGATAACAAACACTCTTTCTGGTTCTAAACCGTTAATCCAAAGGTATAGCCAGGTTAATATTAGAAATGTTAGCAGAAACAAAATTTTATTCTGAGCAAAATTTTCAAAGGAACGATACTTAACGAGATATAGGCTATGAGTTTTAAAATAACAATGTGTTTTATATACGTGCCCACTCATTTGGGCTGATTATTTTAACATGGAAACAAATGACTATGAGAATATTTAAGTTGGCATTGTATAACAAGTGGAAGATATTCATTTCAGTTCTTTTTCTTTATTGAGTATGCCCGATCGAGTAAAAATCATATTCAGAGGCTATGCCTATACAAGAACAGATACATAATAGTTGCATAACATAATATAACAAATGAAGAGTCCACTGCAAGAATGATGGATGCCACTTTCTTGTCGAAAATGAACCAAGACTGTCAATGCATAGCTTAAGACATATAGAATGTACATACAGAGTTATATGGCATTAACACTGATAGTCATTGTCCAGTAATGATCGGAAAATCACAGTTAAGCTTTGAGCGCTAAGCATTTCAAACTTTCAATTGCTTCTCCTGCAAAATGTAGCTATTCCAAATGACATCCATCATTCTTGCAGTGGACTCTTCAAATCATAAAGCTACAGTCTGTGAAGAACATAAATCATGATAAAAACTAAAGAAATACAATAAATAAAAGCCGTAAAGTATCACCGAGTTCACCGCTGTGGAGTAACGGTTAGCGCGTCTGACAGTGAATGAGCGGGCTCGGGTTCAAATCCTTTCATTTCGAAATCATTAATTTACATATCATCATCGTCATCATCATCGCCATCATCATCATCATCCATACAATAGCCCGGCGGCGTGCTGTACTTGCACAAGATTACGGCCGTTCGGCTACCCAATCATTCATAGTATAGGAGTGATAAGCACAAGAAGCCTCAGGCTGTAATGCAAATCTTTGGGTCCCTCCTCCGTGCAAGAGAGAGAGAAAATGATGTCATTGAAATTTTAGGGAAAAAGAAGAAAATAATTGAAGCCATGCATAAATAAATAAACCAAGCGAGAATTAAAATAAATAAACTTGTCAGAAACGTATTTCCTTAAACATTTCTTAAAACATCGGAAATTTGGTAAAACTTTGTATTCTAATATAAGTTGGCTGTAAGTTGTTATTAAAAATGCTTAATGCCTTTCATACCATAAGTTATTGAGCCATTCTGAGAGAGAAAAAATACCGATATCTGTTTGTAGCAAGTGCAGCGGAACGCATGGGTATGGCTAGTTGTTAAATATAAAATAATATCGCGATACATTATAGAAGGTACTGAAAGGCAAAATACAAGACTTGTTTGTGATTTACAATTTAATATAGAAAGATTGGTTTAATGTGTTTTCTATGCGTGTAGTTTAATAGGATTTTTAGTCACTCACAGAAGGTAATGAATTCTGTAAGATGTGTTCAGAAGCGATTTGGACTTCACTGTGTTACGTGTGACTGACTGATTTAGTCGTCTGTTACGATCGCAACGAGTATAATTATTTCTTTGTGGTTAGTTCAGGATTTTGACCGCCTTGATCGTCTGATCTAAATTATTACAATTTCTAATTAGAGACAAATTTAAATAGTATTTGTGAAACATACACGTACTTTACATGCATGTTTGAAAATACAACATGAAAATTGTAACTTGCTGAATCCTGGGGTAAGAATTTTGTAGTGTAGCTGCGAATTTTTGCAACGTAAGAGACACGCATATAAGAAGAAACTCTGTACCTTGGGATTTCTGTGTAAGTTGGGGTATGATTTTTATGTTCGGAAAACTGGCCAGCAGTTTATCGGGCAACGGCGCACTGGTTTACGATATTACTGCCGCTGCGCCATGGGACACACCCTCTACGTGTAAACGACATTGTTGGGTCTGAAGTGCTAGCTGGTAAGGTCATAGCTTTCGCAACATGCAATGGTAACAATACAATGATAGAGAGCCAGTAAAATGGGTAGGTATGCTAATATTCTGAGAGACTTGCTGTGATTTTGTTTTGTTCTACAACTGATTCTACTTAAACTCATCGGTATTGGAACAATGATATCCAGAGCAGAAAGCCAATGTACAGCTAGTGCCAGAATTTCTAGCGTGTGTCCTTAAGTAAAAAGCCAGTCAGTGAGCACTTGTTGCCAATGTAGCTGAGAACGGTACCACCCAAATATATGTCACGTTAGGAATCTGCCAATCACAGTGTTTGTTGTCAGTCTTATTGTCCACTGACTGCGGTAAAGGCAAGATACTCGCACTTCGCACTTCTGGGGCGTGTCCTTGAGTATTTCTCCCAGTCAGTGGCATCTGTTGCCACTTCGGTTGAGAGAGGGTAGCAACTCCTAAACAGAAGTCACGTCAGCAGTCTGCCAATCATAGTTGTCGGCTTTCTCTCCCACACAATACGACAAAGATAAGATACTCGTTTCAACGTTCCTACTACTTATTTCACACGCCAGAAACGGTGGCTTTGGTTATACCAGGCAGTAGGTTTCAATTGTGTAACAGCTTGAATATAGAAATAATAATAGTTATTGATTAAAAGTTTGTGAATAACCACAGAAAAAGCAGCTACCTAGGTAGAGTACTTACCACATTATAAACATTAACCTTCTGTAGGCTGATAATAATTACTTACCGAAGAAACTGAATAGAAATTTCAATGACTATATTTTTTAACTCGTGTACCTATTAACCAGTGGAGTAAAATGTGGTGCTGACAGGCGGGCTAGCCTATCTCATCCTTGATAACAGCACAGGTCCAAGACTAAAACGAATCACTAGTAAGGTTACATCGACTCTTATGATGAAAATTCACATTTTTTCTTAATAGCTTCCAGACTTGGTGACATGATTCTTGGGAATGAACTAAACAATTTATGTAATTCAAACTTTAAATTGAGTTTGGGGGACCAAAGAATTAAAAAAAATAATAATAAAACTTTGGACCGACCTAACTTCATTAGAAATTGACCTAGGTTAAAACGTCTTTCGTTCAAATGATCTCGTACATATGGAGAATGTTACATACTAAAATCATTTATCTTGAACCATTCAAGAGATATGCCATATTATATAAGCACTGTATATATATAGGCCTATATTTATACATTTTTGGAATAAAATAATTATAATCGATTGAAAATAATAATTTTAGTTTACAACATAGCTACATATTTAAGCTTTAATTTGGCACCTCAATGAAGTCTTTTGCCCAATTGGAAATCTACTTTTTGTCCGTCAGAAGGATAATACAAGTGGGAAAATGTGAAATAAGAGATGACAGACACTGAAGATGGCGTAAGGTATAGACAGTATAGTGGGCTTCTACTGTAAAAGTCCAAATAATTATGAAAGTATCAAGATAATAGGTACAAGTTATATATTCTTTAAGACTAGAAGAAATGAGATTCCAGATTAATAAAAAATATTATATACCAAAATGTTGAAGAAATCCAGCATTTCTAGAGTGGATGTTATACCTTAAACCCCAGTTCTTTAGACCAAAGCCCTTATATCCCGTATCAGCTTTTGACAACTGTACTAGTCAAATATCTCATCCCAGCCATTTTAACTATAAAAAGATGATATATTGATAGATGAAATATGGGAAGATGGAGAGTGTTGGTAGAACGAAAGGGGCCAAACGGGAGTATCACGAAAAATAAACGTGTGTGTTGTCCACAGCAAATTCCATGACGATCAAGACGAATATCAAACCTGTATAGAAGACTTACAAGTAAATAAATAAATAAATAAATAAATGGATGGATGAATGAATAAATAAATAAACAAATAAATAAATGAATGAATAAATAAATGAATGAATAAACAAATAAATGAATGAATAAATGCATAAATAATTAAATAAATAAATAAATAAATAAATAAAAATACGTAAATAAATAAATAAATAAATAAATAAAATAAATTCATTTCATTTAGTGTTCTGCCCAAGAGCAGGTCTTTCACTGCAAATCCAGCTTCCTCCAATCTTTCCTATTTTCTGCCTTCCTCTTCGTTTCCTCATATGATCCATATATTTTAATGTCGCGTATTATCTGATATCTTCCTCTACCCCGAACTGTTCTCCCGTTCATCATTCCTGCCAGTGCATCCTTCAGTAGGCAGTTTCTTCTCAGCCAGTGACCCAACCAATTCCTTTTTCTCTTCCTGATGAGTTTCCGCATCATTCATTTTTCACCCACTCTTTCCAACACAGCTTCATTTCTTATTCTGTCTGTCCACTTCACACGTTTTATTCTTCTCATATCCACATTTCAAATGCTTCTATTCGCTTCTCTTCACTTCGTCGTAATGTCCATATTTCTACCCCATACAATGCCACACTCTATATAAAGAACTTCAATAGTCTTTTCCCAGAGATCCGCAGAAAATCCTCCTTTTTATATTAAAAGCTTCCTTGGCCATTACTCTCCTCTTTTTATAAATAAATAAATAAATAAATAAATAAATAAATAAATAAATAAATAAATAAATAAATAAATAAATAAATAAATAAATAAATAAATAAATAAATAAATAAATAAATAAATAAATAAATAAATAAATAAATAAATAAATAAATAAATAAATAAATAAATAAATAAATAAATAAATAAATAAATAAATAAATAAATAAATAAATAAATAAATAAATAAATAAATAAATAAATAAATAAATAAATAAATAAATAAATAAATAAATAAATAAATAAATAAATAAATAAATAAATAAATAAGTAAATTAATTAATTAAGGGTAAATAGACTATTAAATAAATTGACAAATAAATAAATAAATAAATCAATGAACGAATTATTGAATGAACAAGTGAATAAATAAACATACAAACAATTACATAAATAAATACATGAATGAATGAATGAATGAATATGTAGGAATAAATACAAAAATAAATATGTAAATAAATAATTTACTATATAAATAAATAGCACGCTAGCGCTGAGACTCAGACCGATCGAACGTTAAGATCCAAACTCTGTCACTTCGTATTATGCCACTCTGTGAGCAGAGTTTAACTTGGCTCCAGGTTGTTGTAGTACACAGAATAATTACATTAATTTTAAAACAAGTTACAGTAGTTTAAAGCCACGAAGGCATGTAAACACATTCAGAAATGTTGTAGATCGCACAGACGTAATGGCTTTGGCTAACAGTGTCTACCTCTTTAACTTTAGTTCTTAATTGTTTATGAAGAAATAGTCCTAAGCTAACTTCATGAAATTAAAGTGCGATTCCTAGAAGCCAGCGAAATGTTTCCCGTTAACTCCCAACCTCCAGTTCCGCTCTGCTGTTTTTATCGCGTGACCCAGCCCGAGTTGGCATCTAACGAGGGCTCATTCGAACAGACAAGGAGAACGACTCTGGTTTTTATTATTTCGACTCTTCTCTTAAAACAAATTTGTTCTCTTTTTTATACACAGGTAAGCAAAATTATTATTCATAAATCACGTCTCTTTCTTTCTATTCGGACCATTACGCGACTCTCAACTTGGATTCTATCCAGACCGCGGAGTAAGGATGGGGATGGTGACCAACGGCAGCTCTCAGAGAAGGAGGCATAGAATTCAATTATACCAACACTAACATAAATATTACCGTCGTCAAGGTCAAATTCATTATAAACTTCGTTACAGTAGAGTTCTTATGATAATGAAACAATAATTACATGCAGCATTAGTATCATCATCACAATTTGTAAACATTATTTTATTGTAACCTGTAATAATTCAACAACAAAGGTTGAAAAGTGTGAGAGATTAAAATCTTTTGTAATAGGTGTTAATAATAATAATAATAATAATAATAATAATAATAATAATTACTTACTGGCTTTTAAGGAACCCGAAGGTTCATTGCCGCCCCCACATAAGCCCGCCATTGGTCCCTATCCTGAGCAAGATTAATCCAGTCTCTATCATGATATCCCACCTCCCTCAAATCCATTTTAATATTATCTTCCCATCTATGTCTCGGCCTCCCCAAAGGTCTTATTCCCTCCGGCCTCCCAATTAATACTCTATATGCATTTCTGGATTCGCCCTTACGTGCTACATGCCCTGCCCATCTCAAACGTCTGGATTTAATGTTCCTAATTATGTCAGGTGAAGAATACAATGCGTGCAGCTCTGTGTTGTGTAACTTTCGCCATTCTCCTGTAACTTCATCCCTCTTAGCACCAAATATTTTCCTAAGCACCTCATTCTGAAACACGCTTAACCTATTTTCCTCTCTCAAAGTGAGAGTCCAAGTTTCACAACCATAAAGAACAACCGGTAATATAACTGTTTTATAAATTTTAACTTTAAGATTTTTTGACAGCAAAATGGATGATAAAAGCTTCTCAACCGAATAATAACACGCATTTCCCATATTTATTCTATCTTTAATTTCCTCCCGAGTATCATTTATATTTGTTATTGTTGTTCCCAGGTATTTGAATTTTTCCACCTCTTCAAAAGATAAATTTCAAATTATTATATTTCCTTTTCGTACAATATTCTCGTCACGAGACATAATCATATACTTTGTCTTTTCGGGATTTACTTCCAAAACTATCTCTTTACTTGCTTAATAATAATAATAATAATAATAATAATAATAATAATAATAATAATAATAATAATAATAATAACAACTTGCTTAATAATAATAATAATAATTTATTTTATTTATTTATTGATATTTATGTGCTGGACAACAGCCATAGGCCAATAAAAGTCCAACATAGTGATACAATTAATACAATAAAATGAACAACTATGGTACAAATTAAATAATTGAGATAACAATAAAATGAAGAACATAGATTACAATGATTAATTTACAAGAATTAATACTATTATATTTTATGCAATGTATATATAGACGCAGTCACTGAGGAATGGCAAAGTATTTTAACAGAACATTTTATAGTCGGCAAAGCGAGCATAGACACTCTTTTGTTTGCCGATGATGAAGTGATTTTCAGTAATTCAGAGGACGGTTTGCAAATATCAACAAATAAGTTATTGAAAGTTATTAAAGATTATAATCTTAAAATAGCTTTAACAAAAACTAAAACAATTGGCTTTCTGGGGACTAGGCATCTAAGGACCAAAATAGTAATAGAGGATAAAATAATTGAGCAGATGAGTAGTTTTAATTATTTGAGTTGCAGCGTTTCCTATTGCGAAAATAACGATGTTAACAACAAAATAAATAAATTCCAGAGAATGTGAGGTACAATAAAAAGAACTTTATCCCGGAAAACACTAAATGAGAAAACTGGGCATTGACTCGATCAGAAAGAAGAAGGATAGAGGCTGCAGAGATGAGATTTTTGAGATCAGTGGCAGGTTACACTCTATTGGATCAGAAAAGAAGCACAGACATAAGGACGGAACTGGGAATTTTCAACTTAAACGACAGATTAGCAAGACAAAAGAGAAACTGGAAAGAGCATATTTTGAGGACGAATGAAGAAAGATTCCCCCCCCCCCCAAAAAAATACTAAACTACAGACCGGAAGGAAGGAGGAATGTCGGAAGACCCCGCAATAGATGGGAGGACACTTTCCAAGAGGAAGGAACAGGCCATCAGGCCTAAACCTTGAAGAAGAAGAAGAAGAAGAAGAAGATGATGATGATGATGATGATGATGATATTTTATGCAAAGGAGTTGATTCTTACAAAAAGTCGACCTGGTTGGCGAGTTGGTATAGCGCTGGCCTTCTATGCCCAAGGTTGCGGGTTCGATCCCGGGCCAGGTCGATGGCATTTAAGTGTGCTTAAATGCGACAGGCTCATGTTAGTAGATTTACTGGCATGTAAAAGAACTTCTGCGCGATAAAATTCCGGCACATCCGGCGACGCTGATATAACCTCTGCAGTTGCGAGCGTCGTTAAATAAAACATAATTAAAAAAAATCATTCTTACAAAAGTATTATCAAATTGTGTAGAAAGATTATGCAAATAATATTAGCAAAGACATTGCCATGCTCTAATATTGAATGGATCGAATCGCATACATGTATGTTAGCATTTTTAATACATCTGGAGACCGGCGAGAAAGATTTAGAATTTCAAGTATGGAAGAGTTTGTGATGTCTCATGTCCTTTATAGGAATACGAAGGCTGACACAGTTTAAGAAAGATCGACAATTAATGTCACCTTTAAACCTTACATAAGAATAAGTATCGAGATCATGACGTCTGGCATATAAGCTTCGACATTTAAAGTGCTCGCATTTTTGATCATAGTTATACCCGGAGTTATTACTGTGCTCCAACCACGAGAAAGTCTCCGCCGGATAAGACGAAGGGGGGTAATGCTGTGAATGAATGTTGATGTCATAAGATGGCATAAGGTCACACACGTGGGTACTCTTATCTCTATTGGCTAGCTCTCACAGCACAAACCATAACATTGATACAGACATATTGATACTACCCTAGTTACAAAATTAGATCACAGTTAATCTCCTGATCTTTTAATCTCTTCATACAGGAAATAACATACGCAGGAGAGCGCATGGTTTTTAAACTGGCGTTATAACGGTAATATTATTTATCTACTTCGTTCCAATAGATGAGGCAATAGTAAGCACATTCCTTTCACGGTTGATCTCTTGGTTGGAGAACAGTAGGCAGAAATCTGTACGAACATAATGATATACATTTCCTTTGAATATTTTCCAGTTTTGCCAAATCAGTACTAGTAATATAATTCCAAACTACAGATGCATATTCGAGTTTCGAACTCACTAATGTATAGTATAGTATAGTATTAAAAGAGAGTCAGGTGTCGAGAAAGAATAAGTAATTGACCGAATTATTCCTAACATTCTTATTGCATGGTTATAAATATAATCAATGTGGTTGAGAAAATATAATTTATTGTCAATACACCAAGGTCTCTAATAGAGTCTTTTCTGTTAATTAATACATATTTTAGATGATAATATGTTTTATGTACAGGTTTTCCTTGAAAATGATATTACGTAATAATAATAATAATAATAATAATAATAATAATAATAATAATAATAGTAATAATAATGGTAATAATAATGTCATCAGCATCGGTATCACCACAATCTGTGGCCAACACGATCATGAGCAATACGACTATTAGAATCACCACGTAGCCATTGTTGATTCCTCACTCTCATGGCCAATTTCTACTAGTAATGTTTAATTTGGCTTAACTAATGTAAAATTAACAGCTTGTTTATTTTTAACGTTCTGTTAATATGTTTTCCATTTATTCAACATAATTTTGTTTAAAACAACCAACACTTAACTTTAACAGTCGTTAACACTATTTTAACTACTCAATAACAGTTGGTAATGGTTTTTCACATGTAAGGTAATTTTTTGTAGGCTGAAATTATTCTTTAAGTTATCTACTGTATAGTATGTCATGAAACATGTACAAAATCATAAACTGTTACAGTGGACCATAATTCATATAGTACAGAAATTTGATAAATGAAAGTTGTAGTGACTTCTATTGAATAATAATATTATTATAAAGTAAGGTTATATTTCTAATGCTAAATATGACTTTCTGTTTCGAAAACTCTCAGCATTATTACCACCGCGGCCCTGTTTTATAAAGCTGACAAGTCCTACAATCATGACAAATCTACAAATATGTGCAATTGTCAAGAAATGAATTTACACTTTTCTGTTTCATAAAATGAAATATGTCAGAAAAGACCTGACGAATTGTAAAATTTTGCCTGTCATGGTAAAACTTTTATGAAACAGGAATCTGACAAATTGTCATTACAATCCTACAAATTCTACGATTTCTCCTGACGGGAGGAATATTTTATGAAACATAAATTTGAAAATTTGTAGAGTCGTCATTTTTTATTTGTCAGAATGACATATTTATAATTGTCTAGTTTTATGATATAGGCCCCAAGTGACAATATAGGAATGTATGTAGTCAACTGTACACAAACCCTGCGGAGAATTCCGTATCATATAAAATTCTCTAATCATCAGCTAATGTTAACACTAGATTCTATGCTACTCGCTCTTTTAAACTATAGCCGATGTCAAGAGGAAGGGACCTATTTCTGTTTGCAGTATATTTAAATCTGAATTAAATTTCTTGCCATTTTGAAATCCTATATTTTCTAAATATTAAATGGATAATACCCCAGCATTGAAATAAGCAGTCGGTATGATAATCAGTTGACTTTTAAAGATTATCTTGCCTATATTAACGTTCTTTTAAATGTTATATTATCAGTCATACACTAAACATTCCTTAAAGAGAGACATAACATAGGCCTATAATTTTCACAACTTCTGTCTGAACACCTGTGTTGTCATCCGCCATATTTAACTATTAGTTAAATGAGTTAACTGCCTGAAATTCTACATTTAAAGTTAACAAATAGTTAACAATCTGTTAAACCAAAATAGTGATGAAGACATGAAGAAACTATATTTAACGAACTGTTTAGAGTTAAGTGTTCTAACAATACTTGAGGAAACCAGCCATGAAGTAATGGGTAGTGCTTTTACAGTATTTTTCGCGTTATAAAATATTATTTTCTTCTGTTTCTATCAAACATAGAATAATATCCTTTGCTCCGTGTGATAAAGAAATAATGTTGGTGAGTTGTGACAGCCACAGAGACAAATTATTTTTCGTTGTTTTAATACAGAAATGAAATATAGTTCTAAATTCAGAAACCATTTACTAAGACTTAATATTTGAGGAGAAAAATTCGCTCCGGCGCCGGGGGTTCGAACCCGGGTCCTTGGTTCTACGTACCAAGCGCTCTGACCACTGAGCTACGCCGAATTCAATATACAGCACCGGATCTAACTCTCCTCCTACAGTGTTGTTTCCCTTTTATGGCCTGACTCCAAGTTGGGCATATACGTTGACGTTTTTACATTTCAAGTCAAATGCCATTATTCAAGGAGCGCACTCAGCGGAGTGACTAATGGCCGGGATTCCGCAGTAAAGTGCACATCAATCTGAACAGAAATATGCACTGCTAGCTAGAGGAATTTACTAAAGATGTTATTATTGGTCCAACAGAATAATATCTGTTATAGTGACAATTAATAAATGAGGAGAAAAATTCACTCCGGCACCGGTGCTGTAGATTGAATTCGGTGTAGCTCGGTGGTCAGAACGCTTGTTACGTAAAACCAAGCACCCGGGTTCGAACCCCGTTGCCGGAGCGAATTTTTCTCTTCAAATATTAATTGTCATTATAACAGATATTATTCTGTTGGACCAATAATAACATCTTTATTAAATTTACTAAGAAGCTACATAAGATAAAGGACTGGAATTTTGTATGCTAATGTAAAGTATATAAATCTTCAAAATGAATAAACTAGTATTTTAATATATTCAATTCAAGTAGTGAGAATGTGAGGGGGGACATATTATACTTTTATAGTACAAAATAAAAACATAGGTGAATTTGCCGCATTGTGCTTGTGTAATTGAAAAAGTACTATTATTATTCCACTCATTTTCTCAAATAATATGTTTTTTTTTCTCTTTGCTTCAATTAATATTCAACTATCTGGATATTCTCGAAACTCCTGTTCATGCATTTTCTCTCGTCAGTAAACCTTGTATGAAAATTCAATTCCACGTAAGTGCTATATCTCATTGCATGTTATTATGGCAAGCAAATCGTTCAAAGTGATTGCAGCCATATGGAATTAGCAGCTGCAGGTGGCGGTGGTAGCAGGCAGCATAACTTTACGCACGGTTACTATAGCAACTTATTATATGAAATGGCACCAATATCCGTACATCACTGTGTAATGATACGTGCAGCGGGTGGCTCACCTGTCAGGCGTTGAAATTTATCAATATTGTTCGCGCTTGCAAACAATCCACTTCTGACAGAATTAAATCCTCGTTCAATTACACCCTCTTTCCACCCCCGACTGTTTCTAAAAGCATCCACCGCTTCTCGGCTTAAGGGAAAAGAAATTGCCTTAGTAATCTGAGAAGATGAAGAGAAAATGAAAGGAACAGAATGATAGAACAAGAGTAAGAATTTCGTATGAAGATGACGTAGGAAGAAATGAACGTGATTAAAATGTTTGATGTACAAGAATTTTATTTTTTTTTTAATCACGTGACCTTCTTAATGCGCTGAGATAGGTACGTGTCTTAAATTAAAAATCTTTTAATAATATTGATAAGTTGAGAACTATGAATGAAATTTTTTACTTAATTCTATTCTTTATATGCAACAGGCAGCGATTGAGAGGGATAAATGTAGCAATTACAAACTTAGTTTCATATGAACAATGGTTTTCTAATCATTATCAAGGTCTTATGTTTTACTGTTAAACCTCATTTTTGTACAGTAGTGGCAAAAAAAAAACTGGACCGACCCTTGTAGCTGATTTTAGAGCCTTGTTCACTCCAGAGCACGATAGATTGGTAACTAAGATTTTCGTGGTTCGAATCCTGCCTAGGAAGGAAACTTTTGTTCTTCCTTATACAAATTTATTTCCAATACTTTTTGATTGTTGGTAAAATTCTTGTTCTGGGAGTAATAAGATAATTATTTTGCTGACTAGCGAATGTGCAAGGTTAGACACTGGTCTACATGCATAGAATGTACCGATTCAGCTATTCAGTTTGTTCACTTATTGTCGACATCTGCTAACCTCAATGCGCTATTTTTACATGAAATAGTTAATTTGACTATAATTATGTCTGTGTATTCCGCCTTTGCTTATCATACAATTAAATGAATAAATTAATTAGTCATATTTTTCATTAACGTTTTCGGTACGTAAATTGTACCATCTTCAGATGTATGTATATGATGCTAATTGTTAACCAAGCCTATGGGTACATGTATCGTGGACTTAAATGATCAGTGTTTTTGTGCATACTGTGCTATGTCGGTGAAGTGTTGCCATGATTACATAAATGATTACATTAACTCTTATATACTATTTGCTGGTACAACACATTATCAAAATTAAATTAGAATGTTTCAGTCAATATTTAAAACACTATTTAAAACACTATTTAAAAAACACTGTTTAAAACTGTTTAAAAAGCACATAGTTTGTACATCACTTTAAATATATGAAGTATGTGATCACTTGTTGTCTGGTGTTTGCCGGTGTGAAGTTAAATGAGGCAGTTGTGGTGATCTTGTTATTTAGCGTTGAGCTGGACGCAGTATCGTTAACATGGCTATGTTTGCTAAAAGTGATGTTGAGACACTTTTATAATAGTTGATGGCATTACTGTGACTTGTACCCATAGATGTAATGTTATAACAGAATGAAGGTTGTCAAGTCCATGGATTTAGTATCGCCTGGCGTGTCTGTAACAATATGATTAAGTATTAGTCTATGAATTTGAAATTGGGAATGTTTGTAATTGAAAATTTGGAAATTCCTTTAACTGGTATTGGTTATGGTTAACTGCTGGGGTAATGCCTATTATGTAAGAAAAGTAACTTACAGTTTTAACGTGTATTGGTCTGATCGTGCTTGATGCTAAGCTGATACTAAAGCGGTGGGCTTGCTCACAGTATTTTTTTAAGTTATGTTGTCTGTTACCGGAAGTAGAGGGGGGATCGGTGAAATCTGTGTGTGTGATTGTTTGGGCGGGAATAGTTTGAATAAATTGAAGAGTGAATTATTTATGTTAGCTATTTGTTCATTTAGTAGGGGTTTTCCTGAGTTGTGTTCTTTTATAATATGAAATTGTTCCGCCGTTTCTATTGTGGGGTCGTTTGTGATCTTTAGTATTTTCAGAGTGTCATTAATAACCATATCCAATACCAGTTAAACGAATTTCCAAATTTTTAATTACAAACATTCCCAATTTCAAATTCATAGACTAATACTTAATCATATTGTTACAGACACGCCAGGCGATACTAAATCCATGGACTTGACAACCTTCATTCTGTTATAACATTACATCTATGGGTACAAATCACAGTAATGCCATCAACTATTATAGAAGTGTCTCAACATCACTTTTAGCAAACATAGCCATGTTAACGATACTGCGTCCAGCTCAACGCTAAATAACAAGATCACCACAACTGCCTCATTTAACTTCACACCGGCAAACACCAGACAACAAGTGATCACATACTTCATATATTTAAAGTGATGTACAAACTATGTGCTTTTTAAACAGTTTTAAACAGTGTTTTTTAAATAGTGTTTTAAATAGTGTTTTAAATATTGACTGAAACATTCTAATTTAATTTTGATAATGTGTTGTACCAGCAAATAGTATATAAGAGTTAAGGTAATCATTTATGTAATCATGGCAACACTTCACCGACATAGCACAGTATGCACAAAAACACTGATCATTTAAGTCCACGATAAATGTACCCATAGGCTTGGTTAACAATTAGCATCATATACATACATCTGAAGATGGTACAATTTACGTACCGAAAACGTTAATGAAAAATATGACTAATTAATTTATTCATTTAATTGTATGATAAGCAAAGGCGGAATACACACACATAATTATAGTCAAATTGTGATAGCTTATCGGTATGCCTTCAACATGAAATTCATAAACGCTAGCCAAGCAAAAATCATAAACGCATACACTAACACCAAAACGAAAATATTGAAAACCAATGCCAACATCTGGTTTAACCAACAATGTTTAACACACAAAGTCACTCCAAATTACGCAAAAATTACTAGAAACAGATTCTATACACAACCAGCCCAAATAACCAACAACCAGTTTCAGAAATTACGTATGAAAAATGAAATCAAATTCTTACACATAAAGAAAAACTACCTGAACAAGAAACTCTACGACTTACATTTACATCTTGCAAAATTTCTCGGCAACCAATGGGACAATATATATCAACATAGTCAAGAGAAAATAAACACAATAATGAAACGCAAATATGAAACACTACAGAAAAAACTTAATAACCTAATTACCAATCAGTCACAACGACAATCTAACTATCCCACATTCAATAATAGGATAGTAAACTTAACGAACCTCAAATTAAACACCCAAGAAGTAAACATCCTAAATAACGGATACAAACACAACTATCCACCAAATAATATCAGAAAAGTAATAGAAAACACAGCAATAGAAACCCAACATATCATACAGAACAGCGAACACGAAAACAAAGAATTCCTACAATATAGCACCGCTAAAATAATAGAAAAATATGTAAAAAACCCAAACACTAAAAAAGAGTTCAAAATAGCCACAAACCAACACAAAGAACTAAAACAATTAAAACAAAAACTAAAAGACAACAACATTCTACACATAAAAGCAGACAAAAATGATGCAGTAGTCTTGATGAACAAAATAGAATACATAGATAAAACCAACGCATTTTTCACCAGCAACCAGATCACAGAAGTTAAATCAGACCCCACAGAAACTTATCAAAAACAAATAAAAACCGCCATAAAAAATGCACCTGACTTTATACCAAAAAATAAAACCCTAAACCTCATCATGAAGAACCCCAAAGCACCTAATTTAAAAACAATACCTAAAACACATAAAAAAGAAATGACAATGAGACCAATAGTGAATTGCAGAGAAGCCCCAAATTACAAAGTTAATAAATATTTACACAAATTCTTAAGTAATAATATCATTCAAGATAACCAATATACCATCACCAACACGAAACAAATAATAAAAAAACTCCAAAAACTCAAAACCACGAGCAACACCAAAATACTTTCACTAGATGTCACAAATTTATATACCAACATACCAATAGATGAAACCATTAACATTATTATTCAAAAACTGAATGAAGCCCAATTAGATAACAATATAATTCAACAAATCACCCAATTACTAAAAACATCTCTAAAACAAAATTATTTCAAATTTGATAATAAAATATACATTCAATCAACTGGATTAGCCATGGGTGACCCCTTATCTGGATATTTAGCTAACATATTCCTACAAGAACTTGAAAACAAACATATAAATAATTTAAACAATAAGTTCAATTTCAGTACATACGCAAGATATGTTGACGATACAATAATAATATACGAAAACACCCAAAACAAAGACAGTCAAATACTAGATGAATTTAACAATTGGCATCAAAACATAAAATTCACCCTTGAACAAAGCAATAACAACAGCCTTAACTTTCTAGATTTAAATATAACAATAGCAACCCCAACAATTACATTTAACATATACAGGAAGGAAACAACAACCACACATGCTATAAAAAAAAACCATTCAATACATCCAACCACACATAAAATTAGCAAATTCCGTTTCCTCATTGATAGATTACTCACAACACCGCTAAATAAAGATAATTACATTAAAGAACTTAATTATATAAAGCAAATAGCCTCTGAAAATAGATACGAAAACCAACTAATTAACAACTTAATACAAAAGAGAAAAACAAAACTACATAAAAAAGAATTCACAACATTACAACCTGAGAAAACACAAAACAAAAAACAATGGCATAGTCTAACATATTACGGCAAGATTTCAAACAAACTTAGTAACTTTTTTAAAAAACAAAATATTAACATAGCCCCTCGTACCAACAACAAACTAAACAACATAATTCCCAATAATACCAACCACAATGAACCCCTCCTAAACAGTGGCATATACCACTTAAACTGCAAAAATTGCACCAAAACATGTATAGGACAGACCCGGCGCAACTTCAAAATAAGATTTCGGGAACACACCTCTGACTTCGTTTATAATAGAAACAGATCTAAATTCGCACAACACCTCATAGATGAAAACCACGAACTCGCAAATATTAATGACACTCTGAAAATACTAAAAATCACAAACGACCCCACAATAGAAACGGCGGAACAATTTCATATTATAAAAGAACACAACTCAGGAAAACCCCTACTAAATGAACAAATAGCTAACATAAATAATCCACTCTTCAATTTATTCAAACTATTCCCGCCCAAACAATCACACACACAGATTTCACCGATCCCCCCTCTACTTCCGGTAACAGACAACATAACTTAAAAAAATACTGTGAGCAAGCCCACCGCTTTAGTATCAGCCTAGCATCAAGCACGATCAGACCAATACACGTTAAAACTGTAAGTTACTTTTCTTACATAATAGGCATTACCCCAGCAGTTAACCATAACCAATACCAGTTAAAGGAATTTCCAAATTTTCAATTACAAACATTCCCAATTTCAAATTCATAGACTAATACTTAATCATATTGTTACAGACACGCCAGGCGATACTAAATCCATGGACTTGACAACCTTCATTCTGTTATAACATTACATCTATGGGTACAAGTCACAGTAATGCCATCAACTATTATAAAAGTGTCTCAACATCACTTTTAGCAAACATAGCCATGTTAACGATACTGCGTCCAGCTCAACGCTAAATAACAAGATCACCACAACTGCCTCATTTAACTTCACACCGGCAAACACCAGACAACAAGTGATCACATACTTCATATATTTAAAGTGATGTACAAACTATGTGCTTTTTAAACAGTTTTAAACAGTGTTTTTTAAATAGTGTTTTAAATAGTGTTTTAAATATTGACTGAAACATTCTAATTTAATTTTGATAATGTGTTGTACCAGCAAATAGTATATAAGAGTTAAGGTAATCATTTATGTAATCATGGCAACACTTCACCGACATAGCACAGTATGCACAAAAACACTGATCATTTAAGTCCACGATACATGTACCCATAGGCTTGGTTAACAATTAGCATCATATACATGCATCTGAAGATGGTACAATTTACGTACCGAAAACGTTAATGAAAAATATGACTAATTAATTTATTCATTTAATTGTATGATAAGCAAAGGCGGAATACACACACATAATTATAGTCAAATTGTGATAGCTTATCGGTATACCTTGAACATGAAATTTGAAATAGTTAAGTATTATGTAAATGAGGAACAGAGATTTAAATGCAAATATAGCTGTTGTGAAAGATAATTGGATAAATATAGCAGCAGGGACGATTTATATAAACTTGTTTATTATAGAGTTAAAAAAAGAGATCGAGAGAAATTCAATCTTAGCAAGTAAAGAAGTTTGAATGTTTAAAATAAATGCGATAGGGTGAAAACTTGCACTAAAACCAGAAGTAAGTGTAAGTTACACCAACATAAATTGAAAATGTGTTATTAAATTATATATTTATTGTGTATTATCACTATTTGTGCATATATCAGTTTCAATTATTAAGTTTATATACTTTTGAACTATTAATAATAAATCATACTAATACTAATAATAGGATAAGTTAATTTAGTAGTAAACTATCGCTGCAATCGAAAAGTATTGGGAATAAATTTGAATAAGGAACGAAAAAGTTTCCATCCCAGGCAGGATTCGAACCACGAAAGTTTTAGTTACCAGTCCATCGTGCTCTGGAGTGAACAAGGCTCTGAAATCATCTACAAGGTTCGGGCCGGTTTTTTTGGCACTAGTGTACGTTCACTGCAACAAACTCTAAATCCTCGGATATAACTTCGTGTGGACATAGCCTGACAGGAAGGCGAACACTAGACCTATGTCCAGCATTAGTCCTTGCGTTGACCCACATCATCTGACTTCGCTAAGGTACACCGAGTAGCCTATCCAAGTTTCGGGCAGACAACTCCGCTCGTCTAAAGACCAGCTCCCTCCGAGAAACGTCAGGTGTTGATGGAAATGGAGATAGGACGAGATGATACTGATGCGTAATGTGAGAAACGAAGAAACTTTAGAGAAATTTCAAATTGCGACTCTGCACGACATAAGTGTCAATATGTATTTTTCGTTGAAGAGTCTCAATTCTAACCGAGACAGGACCCCAAACTCCTGCTTATCAGGTCCAGATCATGCAGCCAATGGAGGAACGTATCAATAATTACAGTTATGACATTTTGCTAGTGCCACTTAATGCAAACTTTTATGCAAATTTTGCATTACTTTTATTCTAATCTATACCGATACTTTATCATTCAAAGAATAAATACTGGTATCATTATTTTTCATTTTTTTCATTCAGTATATCTGCATATGTTGTATCTGCGTCTATAATAATATCCGTACCCATATCTGTATTTCAATCCATGTACAAATCGTTATATTATTTATACAGAAAGTATGCTATGTATACGTCCGTCTCGGTATTGAATGTTTTGCGATGCTGCTTTCGATTTATAGTGTCTTCAGTTTATAAGACTTTTCAGAATTTGTTACTCAAAGTTGGGTAAAGGTAGGTAATATTGTGATACGAGTAATATTGTGATAGTTCTTTCTGAGAATTTATTACAATTTTACTGAGCGAGAGGAAGAAGGATTTTTTGCGTCAACGTATTAAGGGAATGTTCTTGGACAAGTTGCTGCACAAAACTGATCTGTTTCTCGTTCAGTAAAATTGTAATACATTATCAAAAAAGAACTACCACAATATTATTCGTATCACAGTATTACCAATCTTTACCCTATAGGCTATTCATTCATTAATAATCCAAGCGTGGGTCTTTCACTGCAAGTCCAGCATTCTCTAATTTTCCTATTTTCTGCCTTCCTTTTAGTCCCGCATATGGCTCATATATATTAATTCTATCACCTTCTATCTTCTTCATCCCAGAACGTTTCTTCCGTTCACCAGAAAATATATTATTTTGAAGCTAATGTTGCATACTAAACAACCTATTAGTTGACAAAATTATAAAACATCTATGCTATGTTTTCTGGATGATAAAATAAAAATAAGCGTGTACAGGGCCGGCCGTACGGAATGTTATTAACTTGAGAGATTTATTCTTTGATACAATATCATTTTACTCGTTTTTCCTTCCTTTTCAAGATAAAACTTGTTTTATATAAAACATTTCATAGTGAGTTTTGGGAAAGCCTTTGATTGAATTCCAACCATGTCCAATCACTTCGAGTAGTAGTAGTAGTAGTAGTAGTAGTAGTAGTAGTAGTAGTAGTAGTAGTAGTAGTAGTAGGATTGGTAGTATTAGTAGTAGCAGTAGCAGTAGCAGTAGGACCAGTAGCAACAGGAGCAGTAGCAGTAGTAGCAGTAGGACCAGTAGCAACAGGAGCAGTAGTAGTAGCAGCAGTAGGACCAGTAGCAACAGGAGCAGTAGCAGTAGTAGCAGTAGGACCAGTAGCAACAGGAGCAGTAGCAGTAGCAGCAGTAGGACCAGTAGCAACAGGAGCAGTAGCAGTAGCAGCAGTAGGACCAGTAGCAACAGGAGCAGTAGCAGTAGCAGCAGTAGGACCAGTAGCAACAGGAGCAGTAGCAGTAGCAGCAGTAGGACCAGTAGCAACAGGAGCAGTAGTAGTAGCAGCAGTAGGACCAGTAGGAACAGGAGCAGTAGCAGTAGCAGCAGTAGGACCAGTAGCAACAGGAGCAGTAGCAGTAGCAGCAGTAGGACCAGTAGCAACAGGAGCAGTAGCAGTAGTAGGACCAGTAGCAACAGGAGCAGCAGCAGTATCAGTAGCAGTAGCAGTAGCAGTAGCAGTAGTAGGACCAGTAGCAACAGGAGCAGCAGAGGTATCAGTAGCAGTAGCAGTAGCAGTAGCAGCAGTAGGACCAGTAGCAACAGGAGCAGCAGCAGTATCAGTAGCAGTAGCAGTAGTGTATTATGATAATAAATGATTGAGAGAATTTCAGTTTTGTCCTTTAAATGTGCAGAAATTTTTTCCGAACAAATGCAAAATCGTAAAATTACTTTTCTGAACGAACAGTTACATTTGAGCTGCTCGGGTGAAGACAATGTTAAGTGACTAAAACTACATTTTGAAGTACAGTAATTTTAATGTTTGAAAAAATCATGCTCAAGTAGCACTGACATCTACTGCCAACATTTGAAACTTCAATATAAAACGTCTCACATACAAAAGACAAATAGCTCTGAAAAGAGCATGTGACATAACATTATTTTAATGAATAATGAAAGTGTCACTTAACATTGTCTTCATCCGAGTAGCTCATTTGTTCGGATCAAATTTCTCACATTTAAAGGACAAAACTGAAATTCTTTTAATTATTTATTATAATAATACACTACTGTCTTAAACTGACTGAACATATTGGGAATTAAATCAATGGCTTTCCCAAAACACGCTATGAAATTTTTCATATTATATAAAATATTTTTTATCTCGAAAAGGAAGCAAAAACGAGCAGAATTTTATTGAAGTTTTCTGTTTGAAATATCACAAAGAATCATCACCTGAAATTAATGGCATTATTTACGATTCACTCTGTATTCAATGAAATAATACACTAGAGATTGTAATTTAGGCATGAATTTTTCGTTTCCTTATTATTTTTCGGGGTATATGATAAGGGGATTTTCTTGCTATTGAAGTCGAGACGGATGTAAAAGGGCATGAGTCAAGGTAAGTACAATGGATATAAATACCGTAAAAAAAACAAGAATGCACTGCAGAAATGTATACATGCATATTACATCACATACCAAATCCAAGACAAATGAGAACATCATAACCCCCATGTTTTAAAAAATATAAGTTTTTTTTGTCTCATGTAAAATTTGGTTTTCATTACTCATGCCCAGGGGCAGATATTTATGGAGATTAATTTTATCATTTGTGTTTTTTTAATATTGGTGTCGGCGGAGTCTGTTGAAGATTGATTTCTACTCTTGGCGGAGATTAATGGAAATTTTGGAAAATACAATTATTTTCGAATCGGAGTATTAACTCGGTATGAATATTACTTTCCAAATAATTAACATTAAAGGTTCGTTGGATTCTGATAAAGATGCG
This sequence comes from Periplaneta americana, assembly GCF_040183065.1. Taxonomy (NCBI): domain Eukaryota; kingdom Metazoa; phylum Arthropoda; class Insecta; order Blattodea; family Blattidae; genus Periplaneta; species Periplaneta americana. The sequence goes on along the minus strand of NC_091129.1, from coordinate 75,569,699 downwards.
GTATGGCCAATAGCCAATATTTGTTGGATTGAGTCTGTATTTAACACACATTAATTAAAAACGAAAAAAATTGGCAGCCCTCAAATTAACACTTTCAAATTATTATATAAATGTTGAATTCTCCCGTCTTTTGAGTTCAATAATGTAATCAGAACACCTGGGATGCAATGTAATGTAGCCTGCTTAGACAAATAACACATTCAAGTGAAAAGAAATTCCACAAAAGATCAGAATATAAAATTCGCTATACAACGACGCAATAATAATAATTCGCGAATGTGTTCGTATTTCGCTATTAGAACTCTACTTCGCGATTTGTCACGATTGTTTTATCCGCATATTTTTAATCAGAATCACTTAATTCGTAAGGATTAGTAAAAATCGATTGTATATCCTTATGTCGTGATTTTCGCGATCTCCATAAATATCCGGCCCTGCTCAAGCCCTTTTTCAGTGCAATCTTGAACTACCCTCCTAACTCTATCGAAAGAAAGTCGAGAACAGCCGATCAGTGTTGTCACGTCTAGTCATGTTACTCAGGCAACAAAGTTCTAATACTTTTTATTTAATTTACACGAAAACCGCCATTCTATTGAAAAACTACAAAGAAAAAAAATTCTTTATTACATTCTCCATTAACATTGACAGATATGAAGATCGTATGCATAGTATGCCTAAGTATGCAGGACGACGACATAAAACTAATCGGAAAGAAAAACTTTTTTTCGAAAACTATGAACTCCCCACTGATATGGTATTACACTTTTTTGTTATATCCAACATGATCAATTCGCGCAGGGTTACTTCACTTCCACACTGTATGTATGTCAATTAATGTATCTGCTTTTTTCAGGCATTTTCATAATATGATATATTGCATAATTACTATTGAAAATGTGATAATTGTTCCACTGATCAGTTATAAATTACTAATTTTGGTTCCGTCATGAATTTAGTTTGTAAAGTTTAACAGAATCCAACCAATAATTCAAATGGAAGAGTGAGATGCACATGAACGATCACAAGGTCAGAAGAAGATGCTCCTGGAAGCTTCCTGCTTTTCTTTAGTAAGAAAAGTAGATTAATGATTGGACTGGAAGATATTGGCTCGTTAGACGTATCCAGGCAACGAGCGGTGGTTTCCATGTTGGGAGTACAGGCTGGTAATCGCTAATCTAACCTTGCCAGTCTCACCTCGTCTCGGAGGAGAAATTCACACTGGTAAAATATTTCAAGCAAGTATCTTGCTACCTTGTAGAAAATGGAAAGTTCATGGTTCACTGGTCCGCAGGGCGTGCTTGTGTAGTGAGCAGCAATTTGTAAGCACACGGTCTTAGGAAATTGTCCAGACCTATTACGTGAATCAGTAGTAGCTCCTTGTATATAGTTCTCTTATTCTAGCACAAAATATTTCAATATCCGGTCACTTCATCACTATATAATTTTATTTTAGCTTTAGTTTTTACTTAAGTAAAAAAAATCTTTCTTTATTGTTAACTTCTACAATAAATTGTCTAGCTTTTATTAATCAGTTAATCTTTTATTATTTTGATTTTTATTGTATTTGTAAATTTAATATTAACTGTAATTATAATTGTAATTGTATTCTTAATATTGCAGTTGTAATACCCTTGTAGAGGGGAAGAGAAGGCCTGATGCCCTTACCTCTACCAGGTTAAATAAATATATATACTACTACTATATACTAGATTAAGTATTTAAATTCAAAATACTAATTAACTACGGAATTTATGCTAACGAAAATGTCCTCTGTAGTTCATGTTGTCATTTTTATTTCTATTAAGCAGCTTAATGTTTTTTTAGACTAGATCTGTGAATAAATTGTTTCTGAAATCCATAAATTAATTTTTGTATACAGATATTTGGAAATTGAATAACTCCTCGAAATAAGGGTGTAACATGAAATTAATTAAATATGTGACTTAGGTGGAAAAATAATTTTTAAGAATTTACTTACAACAATAAAAAATTACATCCAATAGCTGAATGAATTCGTATTCTTGATTAATCAAAAGATTATGCTAGCAAATGTAGGCCTAAGGAATATGCGTTTGAAATTAATTTTCTATTTCGAAACATATTATTATAGATTAGTTGATTACACCCTTATTCCGGGGAGATCTTCAATTAGGCCTATATTTAGCTTCAATATGATTTGGTTAATATATTTTTTTGAAATCTTATTTCTTATTTATTGCACTTTCACCTTTGCTTTTTAACTTCACTCTAGAATATGCCATTAGGATAGTTCAGGATAACAGAGAGGGTTTGGAATTGAACGGGTTACATCAGCTTCTTGTCTTTGCGGATGACGTCAATATGTTAGGAGAAAATCCACAAACGATTAAGGAAAAGACAGAAATTCTACTGGAAGCAAGTAAAGCGATAGGCTTGGAAGTAAATTCCGAAAATACAAAGTATATGATTATGTCTCGTGACGAGAATTTTGTACGAAATAGAAATATAAAAATTGTAGATTTATCCTTCGAAGAGGTGGAAAAATTCAAATATCTTAGAGTAACAGTAACAAATATAAATGACACTCAGGAGGAAATTAAACGCAAAATAAATATGAGAAATCCGTGTTATTATTCGGTTGAGAAGCTTTTGTCATCTAGTCTGCAGTAAAAAAATCTTAAAGTAAGAATTTATAAAACAGTTATATTACCTGTTGTTCTATATGGTTGTGAAACTAGGACTCTCACTTTGAGAGAGGAACAGAGATTAAGGATGTTTGAGAATAAGGTTCTTAGGAAAATATCTGGGACTAAGAGGGATGAAGTTACACAACGCATAACTGCACGCCTTATTTTCTTCACCTGCCATAATTAGGAACATTAAATTCAGACGTTTGAGATGGGCAGGGCGTGTAGCACGTATGGGTGAATCCAGAAATGCATATAGAGTGTTATTTGGGAGGCCGGAGGGAATAAGATCTTTGGGGAGGCCGAGATGAAGATGGGAGGATAATATTCAAATGGATTTGAGGGAGGTGGCATATGATGACAGAGACTGGATTAATCTTGCTCAGGATAGGGACCAATGGCGGGCTTATGTGAGGGCGGCAATGAACCTCCGGGCTCGTTAAAAGCCATAAGTAAGTAATTAGGCCTAATATTTCTTATTTATGATTGGCAATTGATGACTTCTTTTTTAATTACCGGTAAAGAAAGTTTCTTACTAATGTTATTGACTAATTTTATGATACCAACTGTTCTACCTAAAATTTTCATTTGTTTCTCTTTATTTTTGCTTTTGTCCTAGCAGCATCACTGCAGGATAGGTGAGTATTGGCCTAATAACATAGAAATTCTCTTTACATGTCTTGCCGGAATTGGTGATTCATTTTTACTCTCATATTACACGAAATATGAGGAGAAAATATTTTAATGTTATAAAAATCAATTTTATATTTTTTTCAGAGATATACGTTTTCAGCATTCATGAACTTGGAAAAGTGGTTTTGGGTATGCTGTCTGTATGTATGTGTACATACATTTCTTTTAATCTATTGAATAGATTTTATTCATGTTTAGTATGCATACTTAAAAATATCTCCTTTAGGAGCAGGATGAGAGCACGAAGATAGAGTTCTGCGCTTCAATAACTTTGACACTGGATAGATTCAGTGTGACAAAAAAGCGAAGCCTGCTCGTCATCTCTTGCAGTAGAAAGAACAAAAGCCTAATTTTACAAATACAAATAATTACTCTTGAATCTACAACATTTCACCCATAGCTTACGTGACATTTTATGCTGTAGTTGTTTCATTTGTCCTCTTTTCAAACAACAGTAGAACTCCATTTATCCAGACTAATAGGGGGTAGTATGATCCGGATATGCAGGAATCCGGATAATTGGGTCGGAAATGAAAAAAAAAAATGATCTAGAAAGAACAGTATTAAGCTACTGCATGTATTAAAAGTGCAAAATTACGATAGGAATAAAATTTATAATGAACAAAGTTACATACATTCAAACAAAATCGAATTTGAAATGGATTAAAATTATAAGAACTTTTGATATTCTATACAGAACAGAAATTTACTTATGTATGGTAGTAGAGTACACGAAATAAAAAAAACCTAAACTTATGCAACTTTCTTTGAATGAACAATTGCAAACTGGCCTGGAACGTGATCCGGATAATTGTCGATCCAGATATTGAGTTCGGATAAATGGAGTTCTGCTATACATGTTCACTTTGCACGCAACAAAACACTACCACTGCAAAATAAAATAATCTAACTGCTGGGGCAATCCACGAACGCAAGCAATAAACATTAAAAAAATAATCAATATACACCGAGTCCCGCTTAGAGGGATCGAAAAATAAGTGATAATTTCAATTATAAATAATGGTTTATTAACATAACTTTTTACATAACTTGATGTAAAATCTCTTAGAGTTTCGGAGAAAGCAGAATGCAACTCGATGTGTGCGCCTTGAGTTGCTCTGCAGACATCTAAACGACAGTATTCAACCTCCCGCCCATACTTCTTTGGGATGTGTGGAGTCACTAGCGCAGCTACATTTGTGATGCGTTGTCTCAGTTTCTCCAAAGTGTTAGCTCTGCCTCTTTCGTACACAGCATCCTTCACAAAGCCTCAGAAAAAAAGTCCAATGCAGTCAGATCGGGTGACCTGATTGGCCAGGCAGTGGGTCCTCGTCTTCCGATTCACCTATCCATGTACGACGAACACGGCGTTGTACTCGCATAACAGACTTTTTTTCTGCTAGCCATAGCACACACTGAACTTTCTGTTGTGGTGTCCACATGTTGACCATGGCGTGTTATCCTACAAAATGGTGTCAGGCTTGTTTTAGCAACGAACAAACAAAAGTTACGCATGCAGCTGTTTTCAGACTTTATTGCGTAAACTTAGACAGTTTCTCTATCTTGTCAGATGTATATCTCAGCGATATCTTTATCTCGTTTTAAGTGGTGAGCATTTATTTCTCGATCCCTCTAAGCGGGACCCGGTGTATAATAATGAAATAATAATGTTAATTGTAAAGGAAACTAACAAGTCTAGGTTACTGGAACGTTTCGGAGTATGTGTAGATATTATCTATAAAATATGGTGTGCAGTCAGAAAGGACTCCAGTTATGTGTCGAGAGTTATATAAAAAAAGATAAATTTATAATCTCTCGTGACTTCTGAATAATCCTATATATAAATCACACGGACACAACTCAAAAGACACGTAGAATGTAGACAGGCTCACAAGAATGTGCATGGTCATACATGCTATTTCAGTAGAGTAAAGAGCAGCCTTCATTTAATTAAACACCCTGCTCCGTCTGTCTCTTACGCCATTCTATTCCGGATATGGTAATGATGATACATGATGGGAGATCTCTCACGCAAGAGCACATTCCGGGACTCGAATCTGTACTATGATCGCGCGTTTGCGACCGCAAATAGGAACTAATGTTGTGTGGTGACCGCTGCGACATCACGATGGAACTATTACACGACAGGGGGTTCCGAAAATAAACAGACTTTGCATGCTTGTTCCACACAAACACACCCACTAGTGTAAGTGACATACTTCCGTCCACTGCTTACACATGCAAGTATATCTTCCAGATTAGCCCTGCTGATGTACCTACACGTCGAGTGGCATGTTATGCCTACAATTCCAGGCCAGAGATTCCGGTTCAAATCTGACGAGTGGCATTTGCGGTGGACGAGACGACCGGGTCATTACATCAGTCGAAGGAGACACTACAAGAAGCATTACATTAATGAAATATTTATTATTATTATTATTATTATTATTATTATTATTATTATTATTATTATTATTATTTTATTCAGTTGGGTGATTTTACAATGCTTTATCAACTGCTATGGTTATCTAGCATCTGAATAAAATGAAGGTGATAATGCCAGCGAAATGACCCTAGGGTCCAGCGCCGAAAGTTACCCAAAATTTGCTCTTAATTGGTTGAAGGGAAACAACGGAAACCTCAACAAGTTCCAACAGATTTAACCAGGTCTTTATTATTATTATTATTATTATTATTATTATTATTATTATTATTATTATTATTATTAAAATGAGTTTTTAAAATATGTTTGTAAAATTTGGTTTGGTTCTTGTCAGGTTATAAAATGGTTGCTCACTAATTCAGTGTTTATTATATACATTTATTTAACGATAAAACGGATCGCAGGTCGGGTATGCCACAAGACTAAGTATGTCGCTTAAATAAAACACTTAAGTAATAAACACAATGAAAGGTTATGTAATGGGTAATAACCAGATAAATATAGTAGGTTACGCAGATGATGTAGTACTTATAGCAGAATCCGTAGATGATTTACAGAGATTATTGTATAAATTTGTGGTGACAACTAAATTATACAATATGGTAGTTTCAACAGAGTAAACTAAAACTATGGTTATATCCAAGGAGCCGTTGAGATATAAGTTGGAAATAGGAGGGACAATTATCGAACAAGTAATGGAGTTTCAATATTTAGGAGTTAATATATCAAGTAATCGCCAAACGTATAAAGAGGCTAGAGAACAAGTTATGAAAGGAGCTCGATTATCAAGTTACTTAAGGGATGTAACATGGAAAAATAAGTATCTAAGTATAGAAGGAAAAGTTAAAACAAATAAAACAATGGTAAGACCGATATTGACTTATGGAGTCGAAACACGAGCCACCACAAAAAATAAATCAGCTGTATACAACAGTAGAAATGAATACATTAAGATCGATAATAGGGAAGACGAGAAGAGATAGGGTGAGAAATAAGGAAGTAAGAGACCAGTGTGAAATAATAGACATTAATAAATTTGTGAAAGGAAGAAAAAAGGAATGGAATAATCATGTGACAAGAAAGAGGGATGATAGAATAGCAAAAATAGCCAGGGATACGAAACCCCTAGGAAGAAGAGGTATAGGAAGTCCGCACCAAAAATGGAAAGATGGCCTGCAATCAACATCTAGTGAATCTCCAGGACAAAGTGTGAAGAAAAACAGGTTACGCCCTATATAAAAGAAGAAGGAGAAGTAATAAACAGTTGGCAAAACAAAACTTTATTGAGCGTAGTTTGTTTATATTATGAGATACCTTATTTTCTCCAATATCCCGCGCACTTACTTTTTCCGAAATATTTCAGTAAAAAAACGGGTGCGCGATTTATTCGAAATGAAATTGTCAACATTGTCCAATTTTCCTTCATTGTAACTCCTAAAATGGTACAAAATGTCATTATCTTCCCGCACAGGTATTTCAAATAGTTAACATTGTTAAATGGTTTTTGGGTTAGTAGGACATGTGTCAGAATCAAGTTCAAGTGTGATAAGTGTATAGTTTATGCGTCTTACATTTTAAATTCTGAAAATGAATACCACTAAAAGTATGAGACTGCTTTCCTTTGTTTGCAGAGAAAAACTTAAAATGATCAAAAATGCGGAGGAACATGGAAATCGTGACGTGTGCTATTACTGTTGCAGGATATCTTGTAAAAGTCGATTAAACAAGATAACTGACATATGTGCAGTGCGTGCATATTGGATTGGTTTGAAATATGTGCTGTTCCATGACAAAATTTATTTATTTACTATTAACTGGAATGTATTTGTCTTCAATTGTTTTTAATTTGTCGTGAATATTTTTGTTGAAAGATTAATTTTTGTAGTTCGTGTTTAATTTTCTTTTGCCTCTCAAAAGTGAGGTGCGCGTCTTTTCGAGGGCGCGGGGTATTCGAGAAAATACGGTGTTAAGTTTGTGCGGCCTGCAACCATAACTTGATAAGCAGTACACTTTGAATTTTTTTTTATAACCTGGCGAAAACTGTAAAATAGAACTTAATTCAAATCTATCAGAATAATATCAATATGCTTTGGACTTGCTGGTTCTACAGTGTCAATTACGGGACGTGTAAGCTCTAAAAGTAATGAAAGAACGGATGGAAATCGTATAATATATTACAAAAATCTCTCTTTCACAGTTTCTCATCTAATTACATACATTTACAAAATCTACTAACTTTCGCATTATTGGTAGAACATAATGAAGTTGTATTCATTGCTTTCTTGCCAAATTACTAAATGAAAGGGTAGTGGAACGGAGAAAAATTCTCTCCGGCACCGGGATTTGGACCCGGGTTTTCAGCTCTACGTGCTGATGCTTAATCCACTAAGCCACACCGGATTCCCATCCCGGTATCGGATAGAATCCTCTCAGTTTAAGTTCCACCTCTTGGGTTCCCTCCAGTGGCCTGCCTTCTGCACTACGTCATAGATGAGTGACTGATTGGCCGGGATCCGATGGAATAAGTGCCGTCTTAAATCACAAAGTGATTTACGCATATCATATATATATATATATATATATATATATATATATATATATACAAATTACTAAAGTCGATCTGAAGAAAATGTTGCAGTACTCTATCAAATGGAGAGTTTATTGTGAAATGTGACAATATGTTATTAAAAATCCGACAAATTCTTCTTGACAACAAACACATTATATGCCACATGTTATTAGTTATCCTGTGCAAATGGTAGACATCCCTAAAGTTTCTATCATCTTCTTATGATAGTAATAAGTTTTGTTGAAAACAAATTATCTGCCCCTGTACCATGGGTAACCAAAATATCCAAAATTCCAACACATTATATGCGTAGTGAATATATAATTGAATTGTTAACAATGATTAACTACAATTTAAATGTAAATCGTGATTGAAAATTTGAGCTGAATTCTTTATAATACTTTAGTGGCAATTTTTACTTGATAGTTGAAAATTTATACCCAGGACTTTTTAAGGATTTGTATGTAAAATATGGAAAAGATTCTCTTACACAAAAAATTGACCAAAAACAGTCTGGTTTTCAAGAGCAATAGAGTATTTATCATTTAAAGAATTAAAGAAGATTAATAAATATCTTCCTTTTTCATGGTCAACTGCTGCCTGTTAATTATCTTTTTCGAAGCGTACATTTAGATCCAAGATCACAGCTTTATTATGTTCTTTATTTTATTAATCACAATAACATCTGCTCTTCTGTTGGGACTATTTTCGAAAATACAACGAACTTCCTCAAGAAACTCTAAACCTTCTTTACTGACATTCATCGTACATCAAACGCTACCTCGAAATGATGAATGAGAAGGGATGAATGTCAATGGAGCTAGATCTACATACATTCTATGGTGAATGAAACAATATTTTCTTATACAATTCTCGCCTCATGTTCTGTGTTCAACTGTTTCAGATAGAGAATCGTTTCAGTACATTATACAGCTATCAGTAAAAAGTAACATGTTTAAAATTTAAATTTCTTTTAGTACAACGTAGTTTCAGTCATAATTTCCCTTTGAACAGGACCAGTGAAACTGTACCTGCCGAAACCAATGCATGAAACGAACCTAAAGCTTCGCACAAGCTCGACGACATGTTACAAAGGAGCATTTTTATTTCAGCTTACATTAAATGCGGCAGTCGCGCTGCAACTTTATATTCCACGTAACAGCTTTATTGAGGGTGGAATAAAACAGGGGAAATCCCCTCTATCAACACTTTACAAACATACCTCGTGTTAGTGGTTTATGCAAGCATTATTACAGGATTTGCCTCTTCCTCCCTTATTTCTACTCCCATCAAGTGAGGAAATTACTCAATGTGGACAGAGCGATAAGAAGAATGAGGGAAAGAGCTGTGCTGTCCGAAAACAGGGTGATTGTCAGGAAAGTACTGTTGTATAGAAATACTTCCGGCAGACCTCTATTTTAAAGCTACAGAATATCTGAAATTGATGCAATATTATTTAAATTTAACATCGTGTTATACATAAAAATTAAGATGCAGATTTCACGCCAGCCAAAGTTTATAGTCATATATTTAAATTTCGCCTGCAATATGAAATTTTGCCCTATTTCAGTCTTGTATATAGTTGATAACTATAAAACGTTATAGTTTTGACTAGAGCATTAAAATTATGTTGAATGTATTGAAGACGTTATAACAGCTATGATGATGATGATAATGATGATGATGATGATGATAATAATAATAATGATGATGATGATGAAATTAAACCTTTTACTGTCTTCACTGAGAAATTTTCTTTATCTTTAGAGACATGTTATCAATTTTACCATAATGTTCATCAGAATACAGAGTACCATGACCTCACCGAGATATGTACACTGTCCACTTCAAGATACATCTTTCTTCAATCTGAAGGCATGACACTTAAGAACATATGTTTCTTTAACGTATAAGACTACTGTGTCAAAGACTTTTTCAAGTTTCCTACAGTAGACGCCCAAAGACATTGATGGTTTGCAGCCTGAATTTCAGCTTCCTAGCAATAGCTGAGGAAACTCTATCACAGGCTATTATTCAATAAATTTGCTTTGAGTATTATAAATTCAACCGCAATCAAACATTAACAATATCTACAGTAAATATTTTAGAACCATAAAAGTTTAGCTTTACACAGATTTTCGACCTTACTACATGAACATTGAATTTTATCTATATTATTTGGGCCAAAACTGCTAAGTTTTATATGAATAATAGTAATAATTGTGATCACTGTGCTCAACGGCACTCATGTCAGACTGGTGCATTAAGCAGAATCAATTGATAAATAGCCTAGGCAACTACTGTTGTATATATTATTTTAATGTACCGAAGTACATATGATATTTCCATGCATATATTCTGCGTCATCATACGATGAAAGAGTAATGGAACGGAGAAAAATTCTCTCCGGCGCCGGAATTTGAACCCAGGTTTTCAGCTCTACGTGCTGATGCTTTATCCACTAAGCCACGCCGGATTCCACCCCTGCGTCGGACAGAATCGTCTCAGATCAAGTTCCAACTCTTGGGTTCCCTCTAGTGGCTGCCCTCTGCTCTACGTCATAGATGTCTATGAACGTAGGACCGAAGTCCACATATGTGCTGAGGTGCACTCGTTATGAGTGACTAGTTGGCCGGGATCCGACGGAATAAGCGCCGTCTTAAATCACGAAGTGATTTACGCATATCATATATATTATTTTAATGTACCGAAGTACATATGATATTTCCATGCAGATATTCTGCGTCATCATACTATGAAAGAGTAATGGAACGTCGGATCCCGGCCAACTAGTCACTCATAACGAGTGCACCTCAGCACATGTGTGGACTTCGGTCCTACTTTCATAGACATCTATGACGTAGTGCACAGGGCTGCCACTAGAGGGAACCAAAGATTTGGAACTTGATCTGAGACGATTCTGTCCGACGCCGGGGTGGAATCCGGTGTGGCTTAGTGGATAAAGCATCAGCACGTAGAGCTGAAAACCCGGGTTCAAATCCCGGCGCCGGAGAGAATTTTTCTCCGTTCCATTACTCTTTCATCGTATAACTACTGTTGTGTCTATATAGCTTGGCCGGTGTCATACGTGGACATTTGACCATGTATGATGTGGAGCGAGTCGCGCAGGAGCGGGAAGGAGGATGCATGCTGACGTAAGTTATAGCTATTTTTAAAAACATTGGCCACGTACCTGCACTCCATGGGCGATCACAATTTTTTAACTCACGTCTATCCAAACACTCGTATTTAACATAACTCAGTTTAATTATTTTACTCTTCCACTCACTATAAAGTAAACTACGATGTATTTATGGCTCCCATTGCGAAACTAATGTTTTTGTAGCAGTTAATAGCCTATACTACGCACTTTCACAAGGAAAAAAAAAAGTTAACTCTACACGAGCTGCACAGCAACTAACACATGCATCCCTTTTTTCGTTATCAGTATCAAATGGAGTTACCTGATTTACTGCGCACAATGTTATGAACGAAGAACTATCTAAACACAACAGTACTTAAGTAGATACTTCCGTGGGTGGGCGTGGTCGAAGGGGAAAACAGAAGTTATCAGTATAATTATTGTAGACGTGGGCGAATGAAAGGGAACCAGTAATTTAACAACTAGCTGCAGGAGTATCTGCAAAGGCGAGAGTTTTTGTTATTAGCGATAGATGAGAAATCATGTTGTTAAATGTATATCAAAGTTTTGAAATGATTAGAGATGAGCACGGGCAGACCGTGGTCCTCCAGCCAACTACCTGTACAGCAGTAAGTCCACCAAGCCTACCCGCGGTCCCCGTGAACTCTTGCTTCAGTGTTCGTGCTCCATGCAAGGAAGTCTAGCCCGAATGAGCCCGAGACCGCAGGCCGAGGGGCCCATACAGGTCTGCCTGGAGACCACAGTGATTGCTTCACAGTTCGTGTGAACTCCGAGCCAGTCTCAAAGACGACATAGCCTTCCTCTTTCCTTCCTCTTACATCGATTGATCTATTACTATTCACTTATACAGGGACATCATTTTATTTTTACTTCAATTTTTATTGTACCTGAGTTTTTGAATGTACTTCACTCCCACCCCTTCTACTAATGAAGTTCAACCGTCCTCCACACAGATCCAAGACCGCATATACAGTCATAGTAGCCTTACTGTCATAGTAAACAGTACGTTCCAAAAATATGTTCTCGTTTCCCAGTCACGAAAGAGCTTTCAATATTGAATCATTTTCGCACAGGTACTGTCGTCCATTTGCCTACGTCGTATCCCGGTTTCTCCCACCAGCTTTTATTCGGCAGCTAGTGGCTGGGCTGTCTTAGCTCTTTTCTGAGAACATTAATTTCTGTTAGGAATTGGACGTCTACGTAATATTATACAACTGTTTAAAATAACGTAACTAAAAGGCCTCGTTAAGTAATTAACTTCACTGATTTCCTCCCATTTCTACGACCCTACGACATAACTACTTTGACGAAAAGTAGATAGTATGTCCGAGTAATTTTATCTTTTCGGATCGGGTAGAAGTGAAGATTGAATTTACAGTACGTAAGATACTCTTTTATAGAGTAGGTACAGAATTATTTTAACATGAGTTACTAGTACGAAGAACGAAACTGGTGATTGGGATTAGGTACAATAGTCTATAATATGCACAAAAGAACTGAAGCCTGTATCGAAATGAACAGCCACCATTTTAAAACATGTGTATAAATATCCATATTATGATTTTTTTCAATTTAACTTAATTCTCTATATTGTACGCTATGCTATAGACAGTACAATATACACTGCATAAAGAATACGTTCACATGGACAGCTCAGTTCGTGAGTAAAAACACTCATTGTTAATACTGTACTGTATTTTGATTAAACAAAAAGTAATGAAAATGATCAAACTCCTAGTTTACGTAAATGGATGAACTACTTTTCTTCCCCCTATAGCTAGTAAAGTGATTTGTTTGTATATTACGCCAGTATCATCGAACTCCAGTCGTGGAAGGTGGTAGCAAACGGCGTTGATCCAGAGGTATAGGCAAGTTAATATTAATAATGTTAGTAAAAATAAAATCATGTCCCTGTATAATATTAACCATTCTTTCTTCAAATAATGTATTACAACAGAACATTCCTTTACTTTATACAAGTAAATAATCTTATCCTTTACTCTTTTTATTTTTAAAATAACAGTATTGCCGCACTAAACTTGTTTTATTCGAAGGAAAAGTAAAATATAGAAAAAAACTCTTATTTTACACAACATTACATCAATCCTTGAATACAGAGTTAATAACTATTTCTGACACTATCACCATTCATTCTCATTATTAATTGGATAGTAACATACATTCATGGTTTCCAGATGTATCGTCCACATGAGTTTCGTCGATTGCCGTTTCGTCTACTCTTATTTTTCGTCTACACTAAACGTTCCTCCATTGTAAATATATCTTTCTCTACTCCAGTTTGACCTACTGTGTATATATATATATATATATATATATATATATATATATATATTATTTGTCCACAAGGAGTTTTCTTTGTCCATCTCCAGACGTTTTTCACAGTTTGATTATGCATATGCCATACATTAATATTACTAAATACGTTTGAGCAAAATGTTACGTCATTTTGCAATATTGATAGCAAAACAGCGGCGCTCCGAACAATGAGGGGACTCAACGCACACTCGTTGTTCTCATACAAGAGTAATATATTCCAGTTAAATAAATTTCATGAATAAAAACTGTTCTGGACTGAAAATGTCACAACTTTTGATAACTATAATTTGAACCTTGTAACAGTTTATAGAACGTTTCTTATTGCTATACTACCTTAAAAAGTATCTTGAGTTTGTTTAGTATAGATAATTGTACACTTCTATCGCTAATGTAACGTTATCTAAATAAAGATTTGAAACATTAGGCTGATATTTTATTATCTTGATCTTCACAAGTGCAGATGCAAATATTGTAAAATTTGTAAAAATAAACTAATACCAAGCGAAAGTTCTGACCATCTGTGGTAGTCAGTAAGTATTCTATACGAAGTGCTCGCACATTCGCCTGGTAGTGATGCTTACCTGAAGTTAGTAACATCATGCGGAGTCTGTGTGTAAGTTCTAGACGGAAAATCAGTGATTATCAAAAGAGGAGATTGGTTACTATGGCAACCGATGACGTCAATATGTAGCTTTCAGCTACTATTATACTTAACTTAATATCAGTATACCTGTATATGTAGACCTACAATGAAAATATGCTTTTAGTTATGCATTTACTTTCTGTATAATAGACTTTTCTCGAATGAATTGAATATCATTAGTGGTTTTATTATCCCAAACGTAAAGCGCCATATAAAAATTGTGTTACTTTCCACATATTTTTACCATTTACAATATATCTTAAGTCCCATTTAGAAACAATGCAAATTTATGTACAGGGACATCATTTTATTTTTAATAACATTTTTAATATTAACCTGGATATACTTTTGGATTAATGCTTGAGAAATGAAAACACCGTTTGCTACCCCCTTCCACGACTGGAGTCCGATGATACTGGCGTAAAATACAAACAAATCACTTTACTAGGTATAGAGGGGAAGAAAATAGTTTATTCATTTACGTAAACTAGAAAATATAGTGATTTTGAGTTTCATCATTTTCATTAGGTTTTTGTTTAATCAAAATACAGTACTGTATTAACACTTAGTGTTTTTACTCACGAATTGAGCTATCCATTCGGACGTATTCATTATGCAGTATATATTATACTGTCTACAGCACATTAGCGTAGAATATAGAGAATGAAGTTAAGTTAAAAAAAATCATAATATGGATATTTAAACACATTTTTTAAAATAGTGGCCGTTAATTTCGATACAGACTTCAGTTCTTTTGTGCATATTATCGCACTATCGACTATTGTACTTAATTCCAAATACCAGTTTTTGTCCTTCTTAATACTAACTCATGTTGAAAAAATTCTGTACCTATTCTACAAAAGAGTACGTATCTTACGTACTGTAAATTCAATCTTCGCTTCTGCCTAATCCGAAAAGAAAAAATTACTCAGACATGCTATCTACTGTCCGTCTAAGTGATTTTGTCGCAGGGTCGTAGAAAGGGGAGAAATCACGTGACAGTTGATTACTTAACGAGGCCCTTTTGTTTAACTTATTTTAAACAGTTATATAATATTACGTAGACGTCCAATTCGAAACAGAAATTAACGTTTTCAGAAAAAAGCTAAGACAGCCCAGCCACTAGCCTTTACAGAGGGGCTAGCAGAAGCGGGTGGGGGAAACCGGGATGCGACGTAGGCAAACAGACGACAGTACCTGTGCGAAATATTATGCAATATTGAAAGCTCTTTCGTCACTGGAAAACGCGAACATATTTCTGGAACGTACTATATTTACTAACTCAGTACTCTTACTATGACCGCAAGTCGACTTTGACTGCATACGCTGCCTTGGTTCTGTGTGGAGTTTACTAGTAGAGGAGATGGGAGTGAAGTACATTAAAAAACTCAGGTACAATTAAAATTGAAGTAAAAATAAAATGATGTTCCTCTACAATCCTCATTTCTCACTCAGGAATAGCGCACCACCACAGCACAAAGACATATAAACACACACAAATTAAGTCGAATCCCATACTTTTGAGACAATTTTCATTACCTCAATAAGAGAGTCGTCAACCTTAATTTTCGTTTCAAGATCTGAAGTCTTTTGAATTCACAAACAGATAATCTGACTGTGTTACGTTTGCACTATGAGTTGGGTGTGGCTTCACTGTCCACTTCTTTTTTTGTGACTGCTGAAATGTTTGTAGATTTACGTCATAGCCGGCACTGTTACGCGAGAGCAGAACATAGTACATACTATCCCAGATCATATATGATCTAGGATGCTATCATGAGATCGAACACAGAGCAGGGTATAATGCAGATTACTTAGTGGATGAAGCAGCGTGACGAATTTTGAAGAAAGAAAAATGCCTTCACGACGTTCATTTGAACTCAGAACTCTAGCTTCTGTACGTCTTGTCAAAAGAAACAGAACATTAATATACTGTATATATGAATGTAATTATGTTTGGTAAACTCAAAGACTGCATTCTTAGAACCAAGGTGAGGAAGACGGCTTTTGTGACATCTTATTAGCGACACAAATAATAATAATAATAATAATAATAATAATAATAATAATAATAATAATAATAATAATAATAATAATAATAATAATACTGTAATAATAATAATAATAATAATAATAATAATAATAACTTATTTATGGCTTTTAAGGAACCCGGACGTTCATTGCCGCCCTCACATAAGCCCGCCATCGGTCCCTATCTTGAGCAAGATTAATGGGTTAGGTACAGCTTACAGCAGTAAAATTTTTGGAAAAATTCAACATTCCCTTCCTCCATTACTGCATCTTGTAAAATAATAAAAATTTGTATGTACAAAACACTGTCCCTCCGCTATATGCAAATATATATATATATATATATATATATATATATATATATATATATATATATATATTTCTACGATTTAAACAAACTATTTTTTTTTTCAAAATTCAAAATGTTGACAGTTCACTGTGCAGTGATGAAGCGTTTCCCTCATAACTCATAAACTTGTTAACTTTTTCATGTTCTCTCTCTTTATTTTATTGCTGAAACTCATGTTTACAATAACATGCTCTTTCAACTACATTTCTTAATAAACAATATATATATTTTTTTAATTTTGTGTAATAGAAAATACTGATATTTGATCATTTTTTAAAATGAATTTATTTTTTATCAGACGATCTATCAAACGTAGGGAAGTGATCTTTTATCATATTGTAGAAATGACATGCATAAATACATACAAAATATTTCATCACAGAATGTTGGATAGTTTTTGAGTTACGTGGGAAACACTTCATCGCTGCACAGTGAACTGAATTTTGAAAAAAGAAATGTAAATAATTTTTTAAATCGCAAAAATATATTTCTCATATAGCAGAAGGTGAGTGCCTCACACATATCAACTTTTATTATTGTACAAGGCACAGTAATGAAGGAAAAAATGTTGAATATCTCCAAAATTTTACTGCTGTAGGCTGTAAATAACCCCTTAATCCAGTCTCTACAATCATATCCCACCTCCCTCAAATCAATTTTAATATTATCTTCCCATCTACGTCTCGGCCTCCCCAAAGATATTTTTTCCCTCCGGTGTAGAATCTTGTTCCTAATTGGTGATTATTACGAATAATAATAATAATAATAATAATAATAATAATAATAGTAATAATAATAATAATAATAATACACAATTTAAATTATTATTTCACTAAATTGTAAACTTAAGGCTTATACAAATATATCAATTTCCAAATTAAAATAAGAGATGTTTTGAAACTGTATTTTTCTTCACAACAGATGAGGGAGACGAGACAAAAATTTAACACAACACTCGAAGAAAATATCCTAAAATAATCAATTATATCCACTCAGTGTGCAATAATGCTGCATATCAATCTCATCTGCACTATATTATTGGAAGTATATCGTATGTAATAGAAGTTAACATAATACGTGATCAAATAATAAACGTGCAAGTAGGATTACCAACACTCAACAAGAGAAGAACTGCACCGCATTTTATATCATAGTCATATTGTGAATTCTATAGACGAAGGAATATATGACAAAAATCTTCATACAATACTCTGAGACGATAAATATTTGAGAAGGATTTCTTATATCCATCCAGAGAGCAGAAATATTGCATGTCTGTCGCACTGTGTGGGTGGAAGTTACTTACTACAGCATACTGTGATAAATGAAATATCTCCTCAAATGTACGTAGTTTAATAAGTATTTTCACATTATAATGCTGAGACAGCTTTTATGTACATACAGTACATATTATAACCTGTAGACTGGGCTACAAGGACAGGTTGCGATTGTATAATTTATCTGAAAATGTTAAATGTTTTTGCGCATGTGCAAAGAAACAATTTTTCCGCCAAGGATGTATACAAAATTCATTTTAGATGTCGTTATGGAAAAATATTGTACATCTAACCACCGTTTTCAGTTAAAGTCAAAATATAAATATAAATTATATATAAGAATCACTAAAAAAGATACAAAATAATGTACCTTATGCAGACTTCGGACTGCCAAGAACGTTATAGCCACAATGCTATCTTAAGTAAGAACGTACTAGGTGTAATATTCTAATATAATAAAATTGTTTTTCAATCTCTTTTTGTAACCACAATGTATTGATTCGAATGTGTGAATTAACATGTATAGTCCGACCATCGGATCTGTGCCCCCGTAAGATATGCGAACTGAACCTTAATTCCTTTTCAGCCTCGGCAATTCATTTCTCTCCCTGTATTCCTATTTCTCTCTTTTTTATCCCTCTCTCTTTCTCTTCCCCACTACTCACAATTTTGAGCCTTCTTGCGGGACAGTTTATTTGCACTTGCAGTCCAGTGTTGTCAACTCAACATGAATACTGTAGCACGGAGTGGTGAAAGAAATATTATTCAGCAAGTAATAGCATTTTGCGATGAAGAGAAACAAACAGGTCAATATTTGTTTCCTATAAATCAGGCAACGAAAAGAGGATCTGCGATCTCATGTGAGACTTATTTTATTTCAATTGATTACGTATTAAAATTACTTACTTAACTAATACTAATATAATACAAAATGTTATGTAATTTATATAAGCAGGTCAGAGCGCCTAATAAAGAAAATCAGGAGAGAGGGAGTCTGTGCAGGAGATGAAAAGCTAGAGTCACCAGGGAACAACAGACCAAGGGAACCTTTAATTCTTGTAGATGATATGGACAGATGTATTTTAAGAAGAAAGATACAAGAATTTTATACGATGCAGAAAGAAGTTCCGACATTGGAGAAATTATTGAAGGTTGCGAGAGAAGCAATAAATTTCCAAGGAGGGAGAGAAACGCTACGGAAAGTGATTCGAGACATGGGATTTAGATTTTAAAAATGTAGAAATACAAGATGTATTTTGATTGAAAGAAATGATATTGTAGCATGGAGGGCCAGTTATTTAAGAAAAATTGCGAAATTTCGCAGAGAAGGAAAGTATATTGTATATTTAGACGAAACATGGATACATCCACATTATACTGTTAAAAAATGCTGGCAAAGCGATGATGTTTCTGATGTAATATCAATTTAACAAATAAATATCCACTGTAATAATATAATTATCTGCAAACAATCGTAAGTCAATCAGCGTCATTAGACCTAGTTAAATTAAATTATGAATAAGTAATACTTAACCTTACATTATTATAAGCAATATTCAAGAGACATGACACTGTTTGACGGAAGTTTGGCAATATCCTTATTCGGCAAGGTTCGTGGCCTGCTGTTTGACGTAGTGGGAGAGAAACGGGTGGAATGGGGTGAGTAGAGGCGTTAACTTTTCCAAGAACGACGACAGCGCTGAAGGGGCACAGATCCGATGGTGCGACAATAACAACCCATCGTATAGACCACTGATTTGTAATATATTTTCTTCATTTACAGAAATTATTGTTGTTGTTGTTAAGTCAAATGTCCGAAGACAAGTCTGAACCTCACAAGTGAAACAACAAGGCACCACTTATGAGGCAACAAGGCCAGGAGATAATGGGGTAGGGTGGTCAGTTTCTTTCCCCTTCCATTGCATACATCGCCGATTAGCTACATATTACACTAATCAGACTTCAGATGTATACAAACAATTGTTCTTCCTCTGACACAATCGTCAAGTGAGATGTACTGCCTGATAATAGAAGATCATATCAGCCAGAACGTCAATCAGAGAATCAGAAATTGTTCACGAAATAAACAGCTACAATCCAAAAGCGCCTGCATGAGTTTACTATACTATTCGAGTGTGCTGAACAAAAGAACATTACTACCGCCATCTGTAGGGCATAAAAACAATGTATCGCTTTCAACAAAATCAAATTTCTATAATCCAAACCCGCTTGAATTGTTACGTAATACGTATATTTCATATCTTGTTATTATTAAATTCAGGAATCAGAAAAGAGTTTTACCCTTTTGCAAGCTGTAGCGAAGTTCTGTGCATTAAAATGCTTTCATAAAAGCGGAGCCGAGTTATCCATTCGAGCGAATAATATTCCGTCCAATTGAACAGCTGTTCTGCATGTAACTCTACGTGGCAATACCATCATGCAGGATTTAGGTCAGAAGTGGGTCACAGGATCCCTTTAACCCCACCGAAGTCAAGGCAGGGTTGAATTCCTTCACAGAGCATATAATATATTGAGGTTGATCTTAAGTGAAACCCAACCCAGCTTCTGCTTTCCTATTTGAAACCAAATGTTTTCAATTTAATACATTATTAAATAAATTTTATGTATAGTTTATTAACAAATGAAGTAGGCAAAGAAAATGTATCCATATACACTATGTCACTTTGATATTCGTGCACTTGGATTTTATAAATAAACTAGTAAATTTTTATACCAAATTAGTCTGAGTGCAGAACTGCACGCATTGTATTCTTCACCTGACATAATCAGGAACATTAAATCGAGACGTTTGAGATGGGCAGGGCATGTAGCACGTATGGGCGAATCCAGAAATGCATATAGAGCAGCGGTGACCAAAACTCGAGCTGCAGTGATTACATGCGATAGACAGCCTATGAAGTAAGAAGACGGAGGAAAGATACTTGAAAACAGCAACCAGTGGTGGTTCCTGTACTAACATCTTGATCAATCCCGCGGATAAAAATTTCAAGCTCTTTTGTATCAGTAATGTCACTACTGTCATCAAGAGTCAGTGAAAAATATACGATTTTTCTTGCTCCTTTTTTTAACCTTCCCCTTGAATATAATCAGGAATTTTCTAAATTCTTCACTCGATACTTGGTCGAGAAATTAGTAGTTCTTCAAAATTAAAAACGTCTTACAGACAAGTTATTTAAGCTATTTTAATCATTACTCTTTTGAGAAATTCTGTTCTATTAAAAGGCTTTAGAGCACCACATATTTCAAACCGCACTAGGTAGCTGACTTCTTTACATTTATTTATCTCATCTTTCTCTTCCTGGCTATGATTTAAGACATGTCAATTCCTGGCGTTTAACAGTTCGTTGACACATAATATTGAATTAGTTTTTCTACAATATTATTACTAAATGAATGACTAATAAATAGTTACCCTCATCTAAAGATTAAGTAGGTTAAAATTGAGACAAAACCTAATAATTTTATCCTTCTAGGGAGAAGAACTAAAATATCAATATTCATGCACGTACAGAAGAATTATAGAAACACATACTTAGTGGTCAGTAGTAGTAGTAGTAGTAGTAGTAGTAGTAGTAGTAGTAGTTGTTGTTGTTGTTGTTGTGGCAATTAATGTTTCTACGTACTCCTAATTGAACCGTTGAGCAAAGTAAACATTTGTCCGATAGAACAACAAAAAATTTATCCTTCTCATTCTTTACGAAACTACCTCTTACTGCTTGTAGAACAGAGTTTGCAGAGCGACATGATACCGCCACTACTTGCCTTCAGTACGTGTATGAAAAACACAGCAATGTACAGGAAACTCCTCGTACCCGTTTGAATGTTTGTGATTACACGATGTAATCACGACACCCGCTTTGGTCACCGCTGATATAGAGTGTTAGTTGGGAGGCCGGAGGGAAAAAGACCTTTGGGGAGCCGAGACATAGATGGAAGGATAATATTAAAATAGATTTGAGAGAGGTGGGACATGATGATAGAGTCTTGCAGTTCGGTTCTATCTATTAACAAATGGCCTCTTCCTTATGATTCTACCGTGGTAACCATGTCTACGAAGTACCTGACGGATAGTCTCAGTACATACCTTCTTACCAGTAGTTACTTCTAGTGATGATCTCAGTTTTGGAGCTTTTACCACAGGGTTCTATTTTACTTGTCTCATAATGGCTCGTTCCTCTTTTTTCATTTAACTTCATTAGTTTCGATTTTCTTGGTACATTCTCCATACAACCTTTATATTTAAGTTTATTATCAATTTACTACACCGTTACGTCACTGTGTTTACAAGCTGCGCTTTGTTTCTTAAAGAATATCCCTTTAGGGCTAGATTGGCATTTGTCGTCTTGAGGTCGAAACTTAGCTATTTATATTTACTCATCTTGAAGGACACTACCTGACAGGGAAAACAAATGAACCAAATTGTGTCTGGTCTGATGCACGACTGTTTGTGTCATGTAAGAAATGCAAACATGCTTACTAATGACTCAAGTGTATGAATAAGAAATTATGCTGCTATGTGGCCACCACGTTCGCCAGACCTTACCAGTCCTGATTTCTTGTGGGGCTACCTTAAATAAGATTTTTCCATGAAGGTTCCAAACCTTAGAACAGCTGTAGGACATATGTAGACAAAATATGAACATTGATAGTGTAGTAGTGGCACGCGTAAAAGAAAGCATGAATCGCCGTGTCGAACTATGCCCAGTGGAAAACGGCGGTGATTTAAAGCATTTTATATCATATGTACGCGTTTCAGATGAACCAAGGTAAATCTCCTGCGAATTTTACTTTTTTCCTTCATTTTTTAAATTGTAGATAAGGTAACTTATTGGTTCGGTTCTATAAGAATCACTCTGTACAAGAAACATATACTGCCCGTTCGAATGGTTATGTCGCATCTAGACTTCCGCCATCCGTTTCTGCTGGCCACACAGTAAAGGTTAGTGGTTGGACTGTCTTATCTATTTCCTGAAAATATTTGCTCTTCGGAATTGGACATATATGTAATATTACACAACTGTTTAAAATAAATAAACAATGGGCCGCGTTAACTGTCACATGATTTCCACGTTTCTATGACCTTGCGAAATAACCACTCGGACGGACAGTACATGTTAAACTGATTCTCCTCCTGGAATGCCAAGTTGTATCGTAGAAATGTCTGCTTTATAATAACCATTTTAAGTTAAAAAGATTTAATATAATTAATCTATATTTTACGTTTGAAAACATGTATATATTCTTATTCTGTATATCTAATCTTTATACATCAAATGGACGGAGTTACGCAATAATAGACCAACAAACAATTTGGAAAATTAAGATATTTATACAAATCTGTTGTCGGCTGGATTATTTAACTCGGAAAAAATCAATAATGCGATATCTGCATTTTGCTGCTATTTATAAGCAAAAATTCGTTCATTGCATAAAAATAATTGATTTAATTTGGTTTGCAATATTGATTCAACTACTGGTCTGTTATTAAAAATCGGTTAGCCTTTTTTTTGGTATTATTTGTGCTATTTTTGTAATAGTAAGATTATGAATATTACAATACTTCTTGCATAAAATGTTTTATAAAAACCAGATTTATTTCAATGGCCAGTATCTCGAAAACAGGTTTTTGGCGGTTGGTCTCTTATTGCGTAACTCCGTCCAAATAGTGTGATAGACAAGAACCTCTCCCTCTTTTTTGACTTGGTGTCAGCTGTTATAGAGAATTTTCTCTTCATATCAGCATTGCTATGTGAAATTGACAAAATCAGCAGGCGAACATAATATTTCAGAACACAAATAAAATGCACCATTGAACTGATTAATGTATTTTAAAATTATATAATGTATTTACGTATGGAAACAGCTCTTTCTTCTTCAGAAAATTAAACTGAATTCCTTTTATGTTCACTGCCTGCTTTTCTTCCAAATACATTTATTATGCTAGTAATTTCAATTCTATACTTTATAATATTGTTTCCTAATGTATTTACTTAACTCAGAAATACGAATCTCTCACAGAATTTCTAATACTTAACTAGCAATAGAAGATGTCCAAGCTCCGCCTTCTCTAAACGACTTGGCACAATTCTTTCTTTAATTTATTACAGAACTAGTGATTCAAAAGCACCGTGACAGCCTGATTCTTGACTTAAACAATATGGTATAAATATAATTCAAATAATATCTATTCTCTTTTATTAAAGAGAAACAAATCTCAACTCTCCAGCAGGAATTAATTTCGCCTAGATGTTTAGCCGGCATTATACATTACAAACTTGAAATTCTGCAAAACTTTTATTTAACATAATTGAAGCGTGTGATCCCAAACGTCACTCAGTGCATTTGGCCATTTTTATACTTTATATATTATAATAAATTATATGTATATGTTTGAGCCCTCCATCATACGTTTTGTACTCGAGCATTATAAACAGTCTTTATAGTTTGTGAAATTAGTGCATAATAAGTCACATTATTGTACCAGAGCTGAAAATATTACCATGTCAACTAAAACGTCATGACTTATATTATGACGGCATAATTTGTACCATGAAGTTAACATTATGAAACGATTTGTCATGCTATCACAGTCTAGTATATACAGTCACGAAGCTCAATACGTAGTAAATAAGCATCCATAGATAGTTGCTAACCACTAGGATCGCTAATATCGCCTCATTACAGACAATGTGAAATAGTACCGGCATAGTCTATTGTTCCTAGCACCCTCACAACTCAAGCTTCGTGACTGTATATACTAGACTGTGATGCTATAATATTTTCATATACCATTGTTGTTATAGGAACTTCTTTCTTCATATACCAATATATCAAAAATGTCCATCACTACAAAACTGATATCATTTCTTTATTAATGTTTTATAATGATATCGTACAAAAAATAACATATGAAACACGTTTATAATGTTACACAGTTATTGCACTCGTCAAAATTAGAAAACTCGTTTCGCTCGTTCCATAAAAATCAACTCATGCCATAAGACATAACATTATGAACGTGTTTCATAATATACAGTAGAGCGTCTCGTTTAGGCATAGTGAAAACATAACAAAGTGCATGTAACGAGTGGGGGGAAGACGAGCCTTACGATAAACACGAGGGATGCACACCGTCTTCTTGGCTGAATTAACAAAACTACAGTATATTGGTCTGAAGTGGTTAGGTACAGTGCCTGAATAAATTGAACTTTGAGAAGGGATAATTACGTTTAGGAAATAGTGTTGTCACTTCAGATCAGTATAGCTACTGTAGTTTTGTTAATTTGGCCACAGAATTTATGTTAGTCATATAGAGAATGAAATTCATGACCGTAAAAAATGCTGCTTGAAAGCAACACCATATAAGTAGTAAATTTGATTTGCTATATTGAATTATTTCGACGCTACAATTGCTTATTTGGTAAAATGTGTATATGATAACCAGGCTTCGAGACTTGGGACCCGATACAATAAGTTTACTGTGCATGTACTATAGATTGTTGACTCGCTGCAGGTAGTGAAAGGTAGAGATGTGTTGAGGTAACAACGTTGCTATTTAGAATAGAGTAGTATGGGGAAACATATACATATGTACATTCTGAAAGTAAATATACATTACACAATGACAATGTCAAAAGAATGTGAAAAGCATTTATTCTCCTGTCTTTTATAAGCATTTGTGTTTAATTATACAAAGTGTTAATGGTGGAACTAAACATGTAGCAATTTTAATTTCTTCATTTATCCTTTTGGTCGTCTTTAGGAAGTGCAATTAAAGTAGGCCTACCAAATTGCAATGTACTACAAGATACATTTTCAGTTTCTCAAACGTAAATCTTTTTCGGTTATCTGCCAAACACAGTTTGTACTGTGAAAATCTGCGCTCTACGTCGCATGACGTGGTAGGAGCAAAACGTAAAAACCTAACATCATTGCTGTCTCTAAGAGACAGTCCTTTATTCCCGGGTGACTCTATGTCCACTAATTTGCTGTTTATATTACACAGTGATCCATATCAGTTATTTTTACATAAAATTGATTTCCACTTCTATTTTACACGTTCAGTATCCGGTGTACTTGGTGTCTCATTAATTCTCTGTGTCACTTTCTCAACTAATTTGAGGACTTCTGACATCTCTTGCTCTGAATTTTCTAACCGTGTAATAGTTTCAGACATAGTTTGAAAATAGATTTGTATGAAAACCAAATTATTCTTCAGAAGTTTCAAATCCGAGCGTTTTCCTTTGCGTATTTGTTTGCATTCATTCTGCAGTACCCCCCCCCCCCCGCTGTACGCTTTACCACTATACTCAGTATGCCGTTATGCGGATTTCCCACTGAACTGCTCTATCGGGTCCGAAGTCTCGAAGCCTGATGATAACGTTATGCAATTTTGTTTTGTTTTGTATGTGTGTGTGTGTGTGTGTGTTTTTTTTTTTTTTTGAAAATATAATTTCAATTAATGCTCCGCCATAAATGTTGTAACTAAAACCTTGTGCACCCCTCGTGTTTATCGTACGGCTCGTCCTCCTCCCACACGTTACCTGCACTTTGTTTACGTTTTCACTGTGCCTAAACGAGACGCTCTACTGTACTATTAAGCATGTTTTCTTCCAAAACAACGCCAATCCTTGTCTAAAATGTTGTGTTATTATGTATGTCATTGAATAGTCGCTCAGTCTGTAGACCTGTGGGTACAGAAACTAGCCCAGTCCTTTCATATAAATGGACTGAACGCGTTTTGGGATCATTTTCTTCAATTGTTTCTTTTACTCTGAAAAAATTGTAATGGCTGCAGTTCTCAATAACTGTTTAGTGAAATAACAAAAAAAAAAAAAAAAAAAAAAATGCAGTAACAAAAATACACCTTGTCACATGAATACATGACACATTGTAACCAATTTATCACAGAGATATGAAATATTTTTGAACGATACGGTGAAGCAATTATTTACAAGTGTCTTTTATTTCTTCTTTGCATTGGCATATCGGCATGGGAGAGAGCAACTGTTGACTGGGTCCCGCTGCAAGTGAACAAAACTCCGCTTCAGCCAGCCATATCGATTTTAAATCCTCCCCCACCATCACACTAACAATCCCAGAGTCGAAAGTATCTCGTTTCGGTTCCACCCTCCCCTCTCTTTATTTCGCTTGTCAACCACCGGATTCTGACAAATGTTTGAGAGCAGAAACATAAACGAGCAGCCATATGCACAGACGCTGTGCTCAAGTGAGCATCTGTCTTAATAGGCAATACATCAAACTCGCTTGTCGATAACTCATTATTTAAAAGATTATTGAAATGTACGTTGTATTCGGTGGAGAATCTTATTTGAAATCGACTTGCCTGAGAACTTTAGAGCAACATATAGTGTAATGTACAGGCCCAATTTTATCGGTAAATAATATGACGTGATTTCAGGTTCAGATCTGTAGTCGTATGATTGTTCAAAAAAGTATGTCTGCTTTCTATACCGAACACTAGGGTTCAATGCTAGACTTATTTAGGATCTTGTTGGGCAAACAATGTCTGGGAGAGGTTATTGGAAGGTACTGCCGTTTACCCTACTGTGATTTAGGCCTAATATCTAATAATGAGCAATGGACAACAAACTTCAGTACAAATGGACGACAGAGAACTACAATACGTCTCTGAATATAAGTACTTAGGACAACATGTAGCCTTCACGCAGAACACCGACATAGAGACAAAACGAAGAATATTATCGCCTGGTAGGCGTTCTGGAGTTTAAAATTCATATTGTTGGACAAAGCAATCAGCCGCAAATTAACGTTCGAGACTCTAGACACCTGCATCCTACCAGTAATCCTATACGGGTGTCAGAAATGGGCTCTGTCTACGAAACAATATGCAGCTATCCAAACTTGCCAGAGAAGATGCAGAGGAAAATATTAGGAGTCACTCTAAAAGACAAGCTCTCTAACGATAGTCTACAAAACATACCCGAAGCAACGTAACGTGCCATGTTGACGAAGTGGAAGTGGGGGGGGGGCACGTGACGAGAATGGAGCACTCAAGATGGACGCACGCGACCACCATGTGGGACCCATATATCGGAAAAAGGAACCAGGGAAGATCACGACTCAGATGGGCGGATATGTTTGTGAAGACGGGCAAACAGTGGTCAAGAATAGCAAGGGACAGATCTCGTGGAAAGAACTAGGACTAATACGAACTAGAAATAGTTAAGAGTGTTACATTGTATAGTGTTAATAGGTTACAACGACAACTAGTGCTAGATAGTATACATTAGTTATAAAGGTATACAGATCGACAAAGAGAAATCTCGCCTGGAATGGCTCACCAGGCGAGTAATAACGATCTACTCCTTTTATAGGAGGTCTTTGCCCTTCACGGGACATAATGGCTAAATTCATTCATTCATTCGTTTCAACATCATTATTTTAGGTGCACCCTAAGAAACTTGTAAGGAGTCAAACTGTAAAAACGAAGTTTTTTTTATTTTGTTGACGTTTATTAAACTATGCTGCATCAAGTACTAGATTAATTAGTGTCGATGGCACTGATTATAGCGAGATGGTATTTGGATAATTTATTATAATTATAGTAAGATAAGGCAGAGGTTTCGACATGGTAATACTTTGATATTTTTCTTACAGTTGGGGAAAAACTCGGAAAAAACCATCAGGTAATCAGCCGAAGCGAGAATCGAACCACGTCCGGACGCAGCCCTGGATAAGCAGGAAAAGGTTGTACTAACTGAGCTACGACGGTGGTCGTTGCTTTAAGAGAGGAATGTTTGAAATCAATAAAAGAGTATCAATAATATCATCCGGTGGAATAATATTGCAAGAAATTCGTATAAAACAACCCATATAATAGCGTGGAACATTAACTGATTTATGGTTATGTGATTTCAAATAAATTATGGGTCACCGCTTGTTGAGAATCATCTTAACATAATCGGAGAATAAAGAACTTGATCTCATAATGAATGAAAATAAAATAATGCAGGGTTAACTGATCAAGCCAGTAGTAATATCTTGAATGTAATAAATGCTATGATTCATGAAATATGCGATATACTTTTTGTTCCAAAAATTATTGCATACTAATTTATTGCAAACTTGTGAAATATGCGATATACTTTTTACTAAAAAAACTTATTGCATATTGCTTTATTGCAGACTTGTGAAATATGCTATATACTGTACTCTGTGCTCAAAAATGTTAGTTTATCACAAACTTATGAAATATACGATATACTTTTCACTCAATAACGTGTTGCATATTAGTTTATTGCCAACTTATAATTTTTTTTTATATTTTTATTGGGTTATTTTACGACGCTGTATCAACATCTTGGTTATTTAGCGTCTGAATGAGATGAAGGTGATAATGCCGGTGAAATGAGTCCGGGGTCCAGCACCTAAAGTTACCCAGCATTTGCTCGCATTGGGTTGAAGGAAAACCCCGGAAAAAACCTCAACCAGGTAACTTGCCCCGACCGGGAATCGAACCCGGGCCACCTGGTTTCGCAGTCAGACGCGCTGACCGTTACTCCACAGATGTGGACAACTTATAAAATATGCGATATACTTTTTTCTCAAAAAATTGTTGCATATTAGTTTATTGCAAACTTATGAAATATGCGATGTACTTTTTGTTCAAAAAATTATTGCATACTAATTTATTGCAAACTTATGAAATATGCGATATACTTTTTACTAAAAAAACTTGTTGCATATTAGTTTATTGCAAACTTATGAAATATGCTATATACTTTGGCTAAAAAATTGTTGCATATTAGTTTATTGCAAACTTATGAAATATGCTATATACTTTTTACTAAAAAAATTGTTGCATATTAGTTTATTGCAAATTTATGAAATATGCTATATATTTTTGCTAAAAATTGTTGCACATTAGTTTATTGCAAACTTATGAAATGTGCTATATACTTTTGCTAAAAAATGGTTGCATATTAGTTCATTGCAAACTTATGAGATATGCTATATACGTTTGCTAAAACATTGTTGCTTATTAGTTTATTGCAAACTTATGTAATATGTGATATAACTTACTTTTTGCTCAAAAACTTGTTTCATATTTTTAGTAGGTTATTTTACGACGCTTTATCAACATTTTAGGTTATTTAGCGTCTGAATGAGATGAAGGTGATCATGCCGGTGAAATGAGTCCGGGGTCCAGCTATGAATTATGTAATAATATAGAAGTGTGACTCCAGACTTTATAGAAAAATCTTGCGTGTAAAAACGTTACAATTTTTCTCTCCTTGTTGGTCGAGTATAAACGTTACACATCAAAACAATCAGGAGTACCTATATTAAATGGTAAATATAAGATACGTACTATAAGATTTGAATTCTACAGATTTTTTGTAAAGTCCTCAACACCAAGAATTAACAAAACTGGGCTTGTTCTTAAGGCATCTGGTAAAAAATAAGGGAAATTATTTCAAAATATAAACCGACATTTGCATCGTGGTGCTGAGATTCCTGACTAGCAGATGTGTAAGGTGATAGAAGAATACTGCAGCACTAAAGTGAGCATTAAAGTCAGCCGTGTGTGTGCGAAAACATTGTCCACATGTGTTACTAAACCGCAGTGGATATTTATGTGACACATGTAAGGTTACCGATTTCAGTATCTGTACCATAATTGGACGTCTGCATTGCGACCATTCTCAGCTATTTTCGTTGTCAGTGGTGCTTCATATATATTACTATGCAATATATAGACATAACAATATGAAACTATAATATGTTCATAAAGTTTCTCTCGGGGATTAAATGGTGAAATTCCGTCGGGTTCACCGAGGTACACATGTCTTGTTGCGCTTTATAGTAAAAATCTCGCATTCTATTCTCCAGTTATATTGGACATAGAGAAAATATTGTAATTGTACTAAACGATTCTAAGTTTGAAATTAGAAAAAAGTGTATTCATTTCTGTGTGTCATATAAAACCAAACATCTGTTTATGCAGTCTCTTCTAAAACATTGATCGGTAGGTAATTATCCATGTCCATTATTTAGAAAATCAGTCATAAGAAAAAGATGTATAGGTGATTCATTAATAGTTTACTGCACTGGACAGGACATTCACTGGAAACCAAGCATTTTATAATCTATCTTATTTTCCGTCTGCCTCCTAGTCTCCTCATATCCATTCAGCCACAGCATCCAGTTCTGACTGAAGACTGATCCTCCTACCACAGTCTAGTATATACAGTCACGAAGCTCGAGTTTATGGGGGTACTAGGAACAATAGACTGTGCAGGTACTATTTCGAATTGTGTGTGATGAGACGATAGTAGCGATCCTAGTGGTTAGCAACTATCTATGGATGCATATTTACTACGTATTGAGTTTCGTGACTGTATATACTAGACTGTGCTCCTACTGCCTATGATGTTGTTCTGCGATCTCCTCATATCAATGGCATCTGTTCGCAATTCATGTGCCTGAATCTGCTGCATCCTTAATCAGAAGATAGAAAAGCCTGTAAGTGTCAAAGAGACAAACAGTAGAAAGCAGAACTTTCTTGTGCAACTAGTACTAATATAATATCATACATTTTACACATATATTATGAGAAGACCTAGGTTCTAAATAAAATTACAATGAGACATCATTTTTCTTATTGAATTGTGCCAGGGACATATCCATTTTTAAACTAATTTTCAAATATATTGGTATTTACAATCTTTTTTATGTCCAGTCTTCATTTCTTCATTTATCCCTTGCATTTAGTGTCCAGATTTCTTTGCGTCAATTCAGGGATTTAATAGGTGGTTACTATCTGTCTTATAAACATAAGACAAGAGAACGTCAATAATATTTTTGTAATCCATTTTGAATCTTGCGTACACTACTTTTAACACTTGAATATAAGTAATTGATTAACTAGCGAACTTACTCGTGTTAATTATGTAAGTCTGTGCGGCTTACAGCTGTTTCGGTACTTCATAACACTATCCTCAGAGCCTACATGCTGCATTCAGGACAATGGTACACAGATTACTCAACATACCCATGAGCCAACAACACTACAATGAAGAAGTGAACATAATCAAATACATAGCACAAGAAAATGGTTACAATCCAAACATAATAGACAACATCATAAGAAAGACAAAACAAAAACTTAACAAACACAAAAACATGCAAAAAACAACATAAACACAGGAACACAAGAAATACATCACACTAACATATGAAAACAAAAACACACATAAGATTGCATCTTCATTCTGAAAGCAAAGATACAACATAGCATACAGAACAGAAAACACACGACAAAGACATCTCAACACACAAAAAACGCAAACAAATAAATACAACTACACAGACGTATACAAACTCACATGTAATAATTGCGACAAGTTCTACATTGGACAGACAGGCAGATCATTCCAAACACGCTACAAAGAACACATTAAAGCAATAACCAGAGGACACAATACATCTACATACGCCGATCACATAACCAATGCTAACCATACATGCAATAACATAAATGCGGACATGGAAACCCTACACATATAACCCGAGAACCAAAACTCAACACACTAGAACAATACGAAATATACAAACACACTAAAACACACCCTGATCAAATTCCCAACACACAGATCAATTTCAGTACACACACTATTTGACTCCTCTTTTCAACACTTTTCAACACTTTTCAACAATCAAACGCACACAACAGGCAGAGAAGTTCGAGATGACGCCGGGATCTACTGTAGTAGGCTCTGAGGATGGTGTGATGAAGCACCGAAACAGCTGTAAGCCGCATAGACTTGCATAATTAACACGAATAAGTCCGCTAGTTAATCAATTACTAATATTTTTGTATTACTTGTTTATACTTTATGTTTGGAACATTATTTCGATTGCGTTATGTAGAATAGCAATACTCTACAACAACTAAGCCAGCAGATTGACTGACTACGAAATGGAAGAACATATCTTTGATGCTAGATGGAGAAATGAAACTTTTCTTGTGGTCAAAAATTTCCGAACCATTCTGAAACCTCCTCATCCCTATAACAAATGGGTACCTCGAATTCTATTCGTGAGGCAAACCGTTCACAGTGTGATGTGAACCAGTCGCCTCTCTTCATTCTTCTTTCTGATTCATTTTACACTTGCAAGGGTTTTGCCATTCCCCTTTTGAGGCTTTTCCAGTCATATGTATTGAACATATACTTGACGAGACTTCCGTGATGTGAGATCAATACAATATTTGGCCTCCACCGAACACAAAGCAGGATATAACAATGACAAAAGACGAACACGCATGTCCTAAGTGGGAGATGAACCCACCATTGTGGCTTCCGGGTAATGTTAAATCATCAGTCATTAACAGGGTTAAGAATTTCATGTATTTCCATATTTTTTCAAATATTGTTTTTCGTAAGCTAATTATCTGCAGAAATCACACGTTTTCTCTTCCCTTTTCATGAATGTGCATAAAATGGATATTTTTATACTTTTAAATAGGCCTAACTACATTAATTTTCATAATAATACAGTAGACTTTTGCTAATTCGACTATTACTTACATAGAGAGATAACGGATTAACAAGAGTGCCGGATTACTGAGAATGCTTTAAAATGACATCAAATTTAAAGTTATAAGTCGTGCCAACCACTCCACTTGCACTTATGAATCGAAACTATAATATTCCACATGTGGTCAGTGCATGTCTATACATATATAAGTATATACGTGTATAGGGTAAGTGATGCAGTATAACACATGGCATCGGTGCAAATTTTCCAGAAAACTATTACAGCAGAAGTGATATGAAGTACACTAGAAGGAGGCCGAATATTCAGATGTCGGATTACTGATGGCCGGATTAGCAAGAGTCTAGTGTAGTTTATTAAAAAAAATCAGCTTTCCATAACAATCGATTGCAAAGATGACAAAGCATACTAAACAGACGAAATTACATGATCTATTGCCAATTTACTATATAGCGTATTTTAACATTTATCTCGGAAAAAATTTAGAACAATTAAATAAAGATCTCCAAACAACTTATTTACTATTTAAATCAGGTGACTTTTATGCTCAAACTAGCTTACTAACGCAATATAACAGAAACTATATAATTATTTTGTAATACAGTAACTGGAATGAAGATGTGTCATCCATGACTATTATACTATACAACACTTACAGTAAGTTTAAAATATGCTCAACATTATATCTCATTCATTAGCTAAAACCGTATATGTACTACATTATTGAACAATTTACATATTGCTACTCCTTTCCTCACTTATTGTAGGTTTATATATTTTGCTGGCATAATATTGCTGTACGTACTGTATAAACACTAAAAAAAATCCTTTTCAGTTTCTCTCCACAAATGCTGTATTGTAAAATAAATATTGTACGTACTGTATTTCTGTTACTTTTTTTGTTTTAACTCTCTTCTGTTCACTAACCATGTAAGTGTGCTGCCTAAAATTTACAGATATGAAATTTGTAGGAGGGGGGGGGAGAAAAAAAAACAGTTTGTGCGACTATCGACTATAACGACCGTAAACTGGCGGTCCCTTCGGAATCTTTATAACCGGTTTCGACTGTATTTATATTTTCAAGGAATTTGTTCTTCCTTATAAGGATAGTGAATATGATTGAGAATGAATGCAATTATGTTTTGTACACCATTATTAAGGATTATTTTCTTTTTATCTCTTCAGTTAATATGCACCTATATCTATACGTCATGTATTTACATTGGAATTACTGTGCTTCATCTGCTTTTATTTATTAACTTTTTAGAACCCTTAGTGTAGCTCTATGACAAGAGAAATATGAAATATAATTCATGCAAGAAAGTATGTCTTCGCCTTCAGTTTTACCATATCAATTCAAAAGTCTGAGCTATTGGTAAGCAAGTGACGTCAGACTAGTGTGGCCTAACTCTTTGTTGTTTCCAAGTAATTGATGTCAGATGTTGAAACTTCTGTAAAATTTTATCCATTTAACTTTTGAGCATAAACGTTTCGCTTAAAAAAAGTTAAGTTTGCGTAGATACAATGCAATATTTTACGACTTTTAACGCATATCCTTGGACATATCGTCGGTTTACAAGCAAAATACATTCAGTCAAAAAGATTATTTCTTAGAAAAAGGTGAATGTAATGTAGTTTACATTATGTATGTGTATAAACTTAGAATTGGAAAATTAAATAAACATAAAGGGAAACAACTTACTAAAAATAGCCTAATATTTGAGGATTCAGTTTTGTTAAGAGCTTTCAAAATGCGTTTTTCTCAGAACTATTATTTTTTACTTAATGTGTTTTGCTTGTAAGCACATTTTAAGTACATATTGTTTGCATAATATGAAAGGAGCTTTTAGAGCATATAGGTCCTAATAACCCTAGTTATTACGTAAACCTGGCGCATATTTTCATTCAATGTGTTATAAGAGTATGGAAGGTTTTCATTATATACGAAACTGTATAACAATAGAATAGTAAGGCGTCAGCTGCTATCCCAGATAATCTCTTATTTACAAGTTCTATAGAACGTCCATCGTACTGAAATTGGAATTTTATTTTTTAGTAGAAAGATGTTACAAAGAAGTGGCTTCCCCATTGCTACTGTATGTGTGATGACGATAATAATTCATGTTAGAGGAATGCTGCAATATTTGAAAGAGATATAGAGTACCGAAAATACCCATCCGTTAATGTTCTTCTAGATATTAATTACTATAGATCAGTGGTCGTCAGCACTCGTTGAAATGGGTTACGGGTAAGCAGTGCGTGGCAACATGTACTGTACCATCGTGCAGGAGGAAGCTTACCTACCAGCAGCCACGGATGCACGCTGGTGCTGTAAAAGACCTGCGGGTAAGTGACGCTAGCCCGAGAGTGCAGAGTTCTGATGATTGCTGTTGTACATGTTTTGAGATTTGAAGCCAAATGGACATTGTGAAAAATTTGAAATGATAGACGTTCGTTTAATGCTCCAGAAAAAACTATAGTAATGAAGAATCTTTTCATCACCGTAACCTTCCAATATATATTTCTTTCAAAGTCGCCTGGATTTGAACTCGAGATTTTCAGTGTCTAAAAATCTTATGACTTAGCCAATGACCTTTGAAATTATATATCACAGTTCACTACTGGGATGTCACAACCTTCAGTCAGGATCGCAGTACCCTTTTTCATGCGATTTAGTTCATGGAGGTCACTACTTTTAGACGCTTAGAACAACCACGGCCGACTTGATGTTCCCTTCGCTTTTTTGTATACGGCCTTGACAATAGTAATATTTTCCTGAAATTGGATAATTTCTCAAATCCACCACGAGGCGCTGTCTGCCAAGCTCTAGTGTCCACAGAAGGAATACTCAATATGAATTAAAATAAATGATTAAAGAGTAATAATAACACTTATAAATAATAAATAAGAAAATAATAAGTATTATTATGTTTAGTTCTGTTAATTATGGTAAAAGCGTGAGTTTAAAAGCAGGGAAGGTACCACATAGTAACCTGTTCAGTTTAAGTAACATGATGACAGAGGCGTAATTTTGTAATTCATCCGCTGAGTAGCACCCCTAGGCTAAACTGCGATGTTTCAAAGTAATCACTTGGGTAATTATTTACCATAACTTGCACATAATTTTATAATTTCACTCACAGCACTGATACATTCCACTTGATATTGCAGATTCAAGAATCATAGTTTCAAGATTTTGCGACTCAGTGGATTATAAGCCGCATTCTTCGAAGGAACAAGCTTTTCAGTTAAAGCTGCTGCAATGTTATCTAGAAGCGGCCTAATAAATTTCACAGTAATGATATTAGCAAGACCGTTTTGGCCGTCTTCATCACAAATTGGCATTGCAAGAGAGGACATCTACACAGCAACGGCTCAATTTCTGAACACAAATTTTCTAATATATTCTTGTTTGGTATTCTCTTTCGATGATTAAGCAGCTGATCTAGAATCAATTTTGCATGAATATTGCCTTCATCGGCCTCTTTCCATACATTTTCTTGTTCTTTATGTAACGGATCTCTTTCAATTGGAGTTTTTCGGTTGTTTCCGTTATCCCATCTTGCTTCTCTTGTAACACCTGATTAAGTTGTGTAATTTTCACATGCAATCTGTTAATTATTTCTTTTTAGCTCCACAAAGTTGACAACGTCTGTTTGCGTCGCTTTATGGTCATTTTCAACTGGCAAGAAGGGAATGTCATAACTGATGCTGAGCCACTCGGAACATCTTGTTCGAACAGTGAAAAACCAATATTACTAAAAGATTTGCGTTTCTTGGGTAGAGGGAGATCAGTTTTAGTAACTGTTCGTCATGGTCTTCTGTTATCTGTCACTTATACCTAGGATAATGAGGGAATATTGTTGGCACAGCATTTGGTTTTAATAGTCTAAATTTCCCATTATTAGAATAATCTTCTTCCCTGAAATGTAAACTACAAACGACTGAAGATGGAGAGTTGCTTTAGAAACAAAGTCTCGGCGTGAAGTCACTTTAAGCCATTTTCGCATCTTTCCTTACTTACTTATGGCTTTTAAGGAACACGGAGGTTCATTGCCGCCCTCACATAAGCCCGCCATTGGTCCCTATCCTGTGCAAGGTTAATCCAGTCCCTATCATCCTTCACCGCCTTCAAATCCATTTTAATATTATCCTCCCATCTACGTCTCGGCCTCCCCAAAGGTCTTATTTCCTCTGGCCTCCCAACTAACACTCTATATCTGAATTCGCCCATACATACTACATGCCCTGCCCATCTCAAACGTCTGGATTTAATGTTCCTAATTATGTCAGGTGAAGAATACAATGCGTGCAGTTCTGCGTTATGTAACTTCCTCCATTCTCCTCTAATTCCATCGCTCTTAGCCCCAAATATTTTTCTAAGAACCTTATTCTGAAACACCCGTAATGTCTGTTCCTCTCTCAAAATGAGAGTCCAAGTTTCACAACCATACAGAACAACCGGTAATATAACTGTTTTTATAGATTCTAACTTTCCGATTTTTTGACAGCAGACTAGATGACAAAAGCTTTTCAACCGAATAATAAGAGGCATTCCCATATTTATTCTGCGTTTAATTTTCTCCCGAGTGTCATTTATATTTGTCACTGTTGCTCCAAGATATTTGAATTTTTGTCCACACCTGTGGAATAACGGTTAGCGCGTCTATCCGCGAAACCAGGTAGCCCGGGTTCGATTCCCGGTCGGGGCAATTTACCTGGTTGAGGTTTTTTCCGGGGTTTTCCCTCAACCCAATATTAGCAAATGCTGGGTAACTTTCTGTGTTGGACCTTGGACTCACTTCACCGGCATTATCACCTTCATCTCATTCAGTCGCTAAATAGCCTAAGATGTTGATAAAGCGTCGTAAAATAACCTACTAAAGTAAAATAAAATATTTGAATTTTTCCACCTCTTCGAAGGATACAACTCCAATTTTTATATTTCCATTTCGTGCAATATTATGGTCAAGAAATATAATCATCTTTCCCTGTCACTCGGAAATTCGTGGAATGATATTGCTCCTTCACTCTTTTTTTCTATTCGAAGTACACAATAGTACACAACAATACGTCATTTTGAATCATATCACAATAAACTCACATACCAATAGAAATAAGCGCAATATTACTAATTATAATCGTACAAGAAACCACACACACATTCCTCAGTGAACCTTGGGAGTTAGTGCCATCTGGCGGTAATTTCATATTTTCTCGATTACAGCTTTAACACAGGGATCAAAATGAATTGTCAAGGCCGGTAAAGGAGAAGCGAAGCGAGCACATCAAGTCGGGCGTGGAACAACACGAGCCATTTGCGCTTAAGCAACGTTGCCTAGTTGTAATGTTAAGACACAGCCGCTGTCAGTTATGGCAAAGTAATTATTACATGCGGCCAGAAAAAAAAAATATATTGTAGCGAAGGAGAAGTTGAGACGTATGAACTAATCCACGTGAAAAGAATTATAGTAACTTCTAATTAGTATTTTCACACTTTCAATTAACTTTCAGATAAGATTTCTAGCCTT
This sequence comes from Periplaneta americana, assembly GCF_040183065.1. Classification (NCBI taxonomy): domain Eukaryota; kingdom Metazoa; phylum Arthropoda; class Insecta; order Blattodea; family Blattidae; genus Periplaneta; species Periplaneta americana. The sequence goes on along the minus strand of NC_091129.1, from coordinate 75,530,433 downwards.
TAAAGATTTACATAAAAGCTAGTTATTGTTATACTTTTGTCAGCTCATCAATTCAAAGAATGTTCATCAATAAAGACACGAAAATGTATTACACGTTTCACAAAATTATAAAAAATCATTAATTCTAGCCAATCGGTTAACAGTCCGTCTCCAAATTCACATATTATGTAACATTTCGAAGGCTTTTAATGGTCTACAAAATAAATTACATTTCCACCTTAGAAATTTGACCCGTACTGTTGGGTAGAATTTATCGCACGAGTTCCGTTCAACAGCATTTAACAGAGTAGTTATACGACGCATGTTAATCAGGTGCTGTAATCAATTCACAGCCAACCACCTCGTGTTCTTACACATCTTATCTGGCAGCGAATTTTCATATCGTGATCAGCTGGTATCGCAGGTACAACAGCAATTTTTGTTGATAGAAAAAAAATTATAAAATCCATGAAAGCCTCGCAAACTTTCAATACTAAACATGGCAGATAAATGAACCCTTTTAAAAATATTTTTCCGTGTAAAATAAGCGGAAGGTATATTCTGTGTTGGGTTGCGTGGCCATCAATCTCCAAGCCGTCACCGTAAGCCACAGACCTGTACTGAAGGAATAGGCCTATAAATATTCTAACTTAGTTAAAGAGAGAGAAAATGAAGTAGTAAAATTGCAAGGTTCGTTGCATAATTCTCGTTACTAATTTAAGAAATTGAGTCATATTTATATCTACACCCCACCCCTATGCTCATTGCAGGAGCACTGTAATGTTCGATGCCATTACTTTAAGGGTTATATAAAATTATCACTGACAATGACAATGATATATATTTAATGATAAAACACACATGTTTGGTCAATAATACATTGTTCATTGATTTGATGAAATACATTAAAGGTGATATGTTACAGTTGTATGAACACTAATAAGTACAATAAGTTTATTGGAGATGTTAGTCAGAGATGCTTCTCCATCTTCAATGACTAATTAGAACAACTGTACCACATCGTCGTTGTAATTAGTCACTGAACCGTGTTCTTGCTTGGCTTAAAGGAGACTGCCAAGCAAGAACACGGTTCGAACAACTGTACCACATAGTCGTTGTAATTAGTCATTGAACCGTGTTCTTGTTTGGCTTAAAGGAGACTGCCAAGCAAGAACACGGTTCGAACAACTGTACCACATCATCGTTGTGATTAGTCACTGAACCGTGTTCTTGCTTGGCTTAAAGGAGACTGCAAAGCAAGAACACGGTTCGAACAACAATTTAACCACATCTTCGTTGTAATTAGTCACTGAATCGTGTTCTTGCTTGGCTTAAAGGAGACTGCCAAGCAAGAACACGGTTCGAACAACTGAACCACATCGTCGTTGTAATTAGTCACTGAACCACATCGTCGTTGTAATTAGTCACACTGAACCGTGTTCTTGCTTGGCTTAATGGAGACTGCCAAGCAAGAACACGGTTCGAACAACTGTACCACATCGTCGTTGTAATTAGTCACTGAAGATGGAGAAGCATCTCCGAAACATGTCTGAATAACATCTTCAATAAACTTACTGTACTTATTAGTGTTCATACAACTGTAACATATCACCTTTAATGTATTTCACAATGATATATTTTATATCTGCAATCTGCATTCAGAATTACGGTATGATTTTTACTTTGACTATTACACTTTTACTACGTAATACTACTTTTGACCAATAAAACGGTACGAAAGGACGTGTTTCAACCAATCATGGCTGTTTATCGCTACAATTTTATCACTTCCCCAGCATTTGTTTATTTTTATCACATGCCTAGCATCCCTACTGTGACACTCTCTACACTGACCTTAACATGAGACTGACAGACAGACTACAGCGTGTTCATAATGCATGTGTTCGATTTATTTGCAACGTCCGTAGATCTGACCGTATCACACCTTCACAAAATATGCTGTCCTGGACCCGTCTCAAAGAGCGAAGAACTATTCAGTCTCTCACTTTACTTTTCAATATTCTTCAAACCTCTAACTCTAGCTACTTAGCTTCTCGTTTTCAACATTTATTCTCATATCACGAAATAGATACTCGCTCACAACATCATATCACACTCTCCATTCCTAAACACAGAACATCCTTCTACTCTTCATCTTTCACGGTCTCTGCAGCTAATCTCTGGAACTCTCTACCACAACATGTCAGAGACTGTCGGACATTGTCTAGTTTCAAAAATAAATTAAAATTGCACTTTTTCAATTCAGATTCCTTTCAGTTATAAGCCCTTTTGTCTGCGATAGTTTTGTAAAAATATAGGCTATATATTTCTTTCCTTCCTTTCCCTTTTTGTTCTCTTTATCAGCAGATAAATTTATTAGCATAGCCATTTTATTGTGAATTTTATTTAATATTAGTATTTCTTTTCTTTTTTATTATTATTTTATTACATTACATTTTGTTATATTCTACTTTACGTTTTCCATATTAACCATTTGTACTAAATGAGTTGCTTTTACTATATTCCAATGTATTTTACTTTCTTTTTTCTATTATTGTATTATTTTCATGTTGTTTAGTATCGATTTTATTATGCTATTATTATTTTTTGTAATATGTTAGTATTCTGTTCTTGAACTTCTTGTTAAATTTTAACTGCTTGTATACTTTGTGACCTGGTAGAGTGTAAGAGAAAGCCCTATGGCCTTAACTCTGCCAGTATAAATAATAATGATTATTATTATTAGCATTTGTTTGTTTTTATCACTTTCCTAGCATTTGCTTCTTTTTTTGCAAACATTTCAAAATCAAGATTCTTTACGGTGCTACAAAACATCCTTTGCGATCGTCATTTGTTTTCCGCATAGATAGTCAACTTAAAATGGCGGCTCAGTTCTAACGTTTTGGTGAAGCTAACATTAGTGAAATAGAATGCTAGTGAGTGAATACCTATTTTATTGTATTAGAGTACTTTATTTCTTCTATATTAGTAGTTAGGCCACAAAGCAATGTAATTTGTATGACCATACCCAATGACGCAACTTCTCCTCGCTACGGGGATGAGGGCGCAGAATTTGCGTATAAAATTAGCCGTTTCGCTGCCACATACCCGCGCGATCACTTGATTGATTTGTAATTGCGGTATTCTGCAATATTAAAAATGATAATATTGAGATGTACGATATATTTTGAAGGAATCATAGTGAACATTTTGTTGAGTTGAGACTAATTTCTTAATGTCTCTTCATATTATTAGAGAATATATTACTTGTCTTTCATTAATTACTTTTCTTATCATAGACCCATACTCTCCATTTTTAAACCAAAACAAAAATGTATCCCTAGTGCAGCGGAGAATTTTCAAGTCCAAACGATAGCGAGTTTTGTAGATATCGTGACTCATCAATTTGGTGCCACCTGTCGATTCAGCTTACATACACGTGTTACGTCTTCTCAGACTGATGCCATCTGTACAATCAAGATATTACATCACGCCAGCACCATTGGATAATGAATACTGAAATGGAATGGTGGAATTACGGAAGGAAATGGGAGAATCGCAAAAATAACCTTAAGGCGTTAGGTACAGCTTACAGCGGTAAAATTTTTGGAAATATTCAACATTTATTTTCTCCATTACTGTATCTTGTACAATAATTAAAATTGGTATGTGTAAAACACTGTCCTTCTGCTATATGAAAAAAAAAATATTTGTACGATTTAAAAAAAAAAATATATATATATATATTTTTTTCAAAATTCAAAATGATGGCAGTTTAATGTGCAGTGATGAAGCGTTTCCCTCATAACTCATAAACTTGTTAACTTTTCCATATTATCTCTCTTTTATTTTATTGCTGAAACTCATGTTTACAGTATCATGCTCTTTCAACTACATTTCTCAATAAATATTTTTTTTTAATTTTTTTGTTAGAAGAAAATACTGATATTTGAGCATTTTTAAAATAAATTTATTTTTTATCAGACAATCAATCAAAAGTAGAGAAGTGATCTTGCATCATATTGTATATATGACATGCATAAATACACATAAAAAATTTCATGACAGAGTGATGGATAGTTTTTGTGAACTGAATTTTGAAAAAAAAAAAAAAAAAAAAAAAAAGTGAATAATTTTTTTAAACCGTAAAAATATGTTTTCATATAGCAGAAAGGCAGTGTTTTACACATACTAATTTTTATTATTGTACAAAGTACAGTAATGTAGGAAAAAATTGTTGAATATTTCCAAAATTTTACTGCTGTAAGCTGTACCTAACCCCTTAAGAAACCTTGGCTGTGTCAACCACAATTATAATTCCGCCAGCACCGGGATTCGAACCTGAGTCCACAGTCATGTAAGCCGTTCTCTGCCAACTGATCTAGAAAGAACAAATTAACATTACCACAATTATTATTATTACAACCACCGCCACCACCTATATTCTTATTCTCTCCATTTTCAAGAAATGCATACAGAAATTGTTTGAGATTTGAATTGTTTCTAAAAATATACTCTACTATATCAAAACTTTACTGAAACCAAAATAAACTCTATGACTATAGAATATCATATCACGCATTATACCGGAAACATTTTGTTTCGGAGGTTGATTTCAAATTCAAGATGAGTATTTTCATGTTGGCAGAACTGACTTGTTGTGCCTGTACTCTTGTTGCTACCCTCTAATTACGTCGCACTCCTAAGTTTACTATCCCCGCAGAACCAAAGGGAAGGGGAAACGAATTCAAATTAACAAATAATATACCGACAGGAAATTTGTAAAGGTTGGGTCCCAGATAAATACGTGTTCTGCATCACAATTTTGAAAGCAACCAAACTTCGTCCTACCGCTTGACAACTCAATGCGGATGACATTCTAGTTCTCTTTTTACAAACGACCACGACATCAATAGAGAGGACTCGAATTCCTACGGAACACGTGCTAATACCTAGAGTCAATTAATAAATCCTGTCTGAAAGTTGAGAGTACAGCCGTAACTTCGGCAGTTGAATACTCTCATCAAAAGAGGAAATGTGTTCAATACTGGGCAGATTCCAGGTTATCTGCATTCAACTAAGCGCCTATGGGGAAGGGAAACTTCAAGTACTTCTCGACAAATGAGACCGAAGTTCGATATCCTACATACACCATTATATTGTAGTGGTGATAGTGGAGTGGTATTGATGTTGACAATAGTGGTGAAGTTGTTAATGGTAGAAATACTGATGAAAGTAGTATTGTTATTGGTAGATCTAATAATTATAGGTCCACCGCTGTGGAGTAATGGTTAGCTTACCTGATCGTAAAACGAGCGGGTCCGGGTTCAAATCCTGGTTAGGACAAGTTACCTGCTTGAGGTTTTTTTCCGGAGTTTTCCCTCAGCCCATTAAGAGTAAATTCTGGATAATTTTCCGCGCTGAATCCTGGATTTATTTTGCCGGCATTATCACTTACCTGTTATTCAGACGCTAGAGAACCAAAGCAGTTGATAAAGTGTCGTAAAATAATCCACTAAAAATAATTATGATGGGGTAGGTAAAGGTGATAGTCGTGTGTGTTGGTAGTAATGGTTGGTGAAAATATTAGATGAGTGATTATAAAAGAAATAATGCTATATTAATGAAAGTGGTATAGTCCCGTCGCTCTAATTTCCGGCAGCCAATCGCGTTGCAGGTCGGTTACATTTAAACGTGTGCGTCTTGTGATTCGCTGATGAAGACGTTATTCATTACTTACGGCTCGATAAATACTTAATATAACCACCCGCCATTTTGGCTCTTTCGTTGGCGTTCGCAGAAAGCACACGAAGACGTTACCTGCCGCTCAATTATTTGCTGAATCACTGTGAGTTTGATTTATTACCATAGGAGCTACGACATGATAATGTTTAACGGTGTGGCAAATAGACTCTTCGTATGGTAGCTCGGCAACGAAAGAACAAAATGGCGAACGATACTACCTATCTAGACTTTATAGAGCCTTCACTTCTTAAGACGTAAGCAAAGATGAGGAGTCACGTCGGGAATAACAGCGTCGCGACTAATAGTAGTGTGTTGCTCAAAGTGATACTATACCCTGGCAGTTTTAACTTTGCACTTGACAATGTTATTTGGGTTGGTTACCCTTCTTATGAAAAAATTGAAGAATGCTGTGTGGCAGCCTTCTGAATAAATCAGAATGTAGCATTTTCTGTCAGCTGCCCTCACTATCACGTGGAGCGCTGCTGTGTTGGTTTGATACATGCTTATGTTACAGTGTAACTATCACGTGCGTAATTTGTATTTTAAGTGTTATAAAGTTATAAATAATTTGTGATATGTCCCAAAAAAAATATACGTTCAAAAATAGTAACTCTCGTAGTAAGAATCCTTGCGTATAAAGCCAGGCGTCAGAATTGGTGCAAATGACTCGGCAATTTTACGAGCAGAAGGAATTTCTCCGCATATATAGGCATATATCCATTCCTGAAGATAATTTAATAAGTGGAGAGCAAAAATTTTAGGCTTCTCTAAGAGGATAGCAATAGAGAACGGAGTTACATAATAATTATTACAATTTGAGTTAACGGAGCAGAATAATTAACTGCGCGTAAGTTAGCCAGATGTTGTGTAAAGAGTGGTCATTGTGGCAACGTCGCATCTCTCGCTACCAACATTATGCTAACCTGTCAGATGCAAGGTTACAACGGCCTGGGTATAGTGATACTGATGTGTTGGTGATAGTAATGTGTTGGTAAAAGTGGCAGTGAAGATATTGATTTTGTTAATGGTTTGTTAGTGGTAATGGTATTACTATTAGTATGTTCAAAACAACGTCATTACTGAGCTGATGAAAGTGGTACTGTTGATGTTCATAGTCACAATAGTGTCAGTGATTGTATTAGTGTTGATAATAGTGTTATTAGTAGTTTTGGTGTTGTTATTTTTGGTAAAAGAATTTCTATTAGCGGTGGTAATGTTTTTAGTGTTAGAAATAGTGATGTAGTTAGTAGTACTATGGTGGTGGTAATGTTATTAGTGGTGGTAATGGTGGTAGTTTTATTAGTGGTGGTAATAGTGTTATCAGTTCGTGAATAACATGTTCGATTCCCAAACAAGAGGTTCGTAATTCGACTTTCGGTGTGGCCAATGGACGAGATTCACCTGCCGTCCACGTTTTTCTCAGAGATGGCACTGCGTTGTGTTGACAACACGATCAGGGAGACCTGTCAAGGTTTGGTCCGTAAGTATATACCATCCCCTATACCGTATTGCATTTAATGGGGTTAGGAAAGGAGCAGATTAAAGAGAAGATGAAAGAAAAAGGAAAGGAAGAAAAAAGAAAGAAGATACTATCATCAGGTGAGCCGGGCATAATATTATTTGTATTAGAGATAGTATTTTTAGTCAGAGAAATAATAATATTGGTAGTTGTGATGGTGGTAGTGGTGGTAGTATAATTAATAGCGGGGTCTTCACCGATGTGGCGTAACGGTTAGCATGTCTGACCGTGAAAACAGTGGTCCAGGGGTTTTTTCGAGGTAGCCCATCTACCCATCAAGAGTAAATGCTGGGTAACTTTCGGCTCTGGACCCTGGACTCATTTCGCTGGCATTATCACCTTCATTTCATTAAGACGCTAGATAACCTTAGCAACTGATAAAGAATCGTAAAATAAAGTAATAAAGGACAGTGTGGATGTGTTGTTAGTGGAGATAGTATTACTAATAGTGGGCATAGTGTTATTAGTAATGGTGGTAATGTTATTAATGTTAGGGTTGGTATTATTAGCAGTGGGGCCAGTGTTGTTATTGGTGTTAATTAGAATTTCAGTGGTGATGTTGCTAGTAGTGTTACATAGGTAGGCATAGTATTATTTTGTTTTGGAGGTAATATTACTAATAGTGAGGATAGTATCAATAATGATGGTAGTAATGTTATTAGTGATAGAGATAGTATTGTTAACAGTCAGGTTTGTGTTATTAGAGGTGGTGATGGTGTTTTAGTGGTGGTGGTGGTGAATTCAAAGAAATATCATTTGTCTTCCTAACTACAGAAAAAAGGACAATTTTATTTTGTTGCATTATTTTGTAAAGGCCAATTGTTGTAAGTCTTGAATTCTTTCTGTGTCATAAAGTGTGCCAACCATACACCTCACTGGCTCACTCCACCCCATGCACGCGTGCCTCCCTCTTAGCGATCGGTATTCCGTCTCTTTCCCACTCACTAGATGTCTCTCTCCGGGGTTCGGCACGGCTTCTACGAACCTAGGGTTGCCACGCGGCATCCCGAAATGGTCTGACTTAATATTGTAGCGGCAGTGATAGTGATAGTGATTTTGTGGTGGAGATGATAGTGTTATTAATTGTGGGCTTAATACTATTTATATTGTAGTAGGAATATAGTGTTAATGGTAATGGTGGCTGTGAAATAAGTAGTGAGGATGGTTATTAGTGAAGGGGATATTCTTATTATTAGTGATGTATGTAGGAGTATTATTATTATTATTATTATTATTATTATTATTATTAGTATTAGTAGTAGTAGTAGTAGTAGCAGTTGTAGTAGTAGTAAGGAAGAGGATTTTTGGGGATTCCTTGACTCTCGTACATCAGTCTCTTGGGGTTTTTGTGCTACCTTTTAACGCATCATATGAATTCTTCATGATACGTTCCATAACTTTCATTCCTATATCGGAATCATTCATACTGCTTAATGGTAGGGTTCCAATGAGCTGGAGTCTCCTACTCTCTAAGACCCCACATTCTGGCAAAGATTGTGGTAGTGTTATTAGTGGTAGTAATAGTGTTTTATATATTTTTTAATTACAGTAATAAAGATTATAATCAGCATAACTTAAATTATAAAGAACATTTTCGAAGTTATGAGGAGGCTGAATTTTATCAACAGTACAGTTACAGTTTATTTATTTACTAGCTGTACCCGTGCGCTCCGCTGCACTTGTTAGAAATAAATATAAAGTAATTAGTAGACTTCGTGGAATTGCCACGAGAATCGCAAGGTTTACTACGCACGCGGTATAGACTGTATGAGAAAGGGGCGTGTAAAGGGTGGAATATGCCTCTGATGTAAACACTGAGCAGTATACTGCGGTTACAATAAAACCTGTATCCTGCAGTCAAGAAATGTAATGAATGATCATTGAAGTAGGAAATGTCTCAACATGTAAATACACAATTATTTTATAGTGATATATATTAACTCTTAAAATTTAATGTAAGAAACTCACATCATTCTTGAATATGTGCATTGCAGTGAAGAGTTACGTACATTTTGAGCGACTGCAAAGTAATCTCCTCCGATGGTCACTTAAAAAGTTTTTATATTGGGAAATGTAGGTTCAACATCACACGATGTAATACGTGCATATTTGAAGAACGGAAAGTCACTACTTTTTAGTACTCCAACTTCAGACGTCTTGTCGTGACCTGATAGCACATCATTTATAATACGAAGTTGTGAATAGGCGGACTTTTTAGCAATAATGTTTCTCAACTTACATTTCACTTTTTCTGAAATTAGTGAATTTTTATTTTGGATAACGGTTTGTGATACTTTATCCACTATATTAAGGGCTTCTGAGAGTTGTAATTTAGACGATTCTAACAGGGTGATGCTTTTGCACACGATTTTAAAATTAGAGTCAGTGAACACAATATATTCCAATATTCAGAAGGCAATTATTTTATAGCTGCAACAGCGGAACTGTCTGTGCTATCCAATGCATCAATTACCTCCATTATTTTACTGTAATGTTCTGCATAATTCCTGTCTGCACTGAACAAATGTTAAGCTTTAACTATTCCAATCACAGCAATGCAAAAACAAGTGCTTACATAGGTATACATTAGCTGTAGCTGCTCTATCTATTTGGACCGGTCACAACTCTTAACATGAACTGCTTATACTACGAGACCGGGCGGTCGCTCACCTCCTCTATATTACCGTAAATCGGCAACCTGATAGCATGCTGCGTGTGGCAATTCAACGAAGTCTAGTAATTACATAATTAAAATAGGACATCTGGTCCAGGGAACATTCGTGTTTGATAGAAGGATAAATCGTTTAATATGTCACTTAATTTCAATTGTATTTATATAATTAAAATGCGATCATTTTGCTCCAGAGACCATTCATTTAGTGCAATGATAATTCCTTTAACATGTTTCTTAATTGTTATTACATGCAAATGATTCAAATATGAATATTTGGTTCAGAGAACATCCGTTTTTGGTACAATTTGGTCCCATCAAAATTTTGCTTGGAAACAAACGTATCGGAAATCATTTTTAAAGAAACTTTTGTTATGTAATATTTTTCACAAAAATAAATAATAAGCGAGATATTTCGATTTATTTAATTCAAGCCCCCTTATAAGCCCCCTTTTAAATAAAGTATTTTGAATGTCATACAGCCTAAAATCTAAGTTACAACGAACTTAATTTATATTCCAATTTTCATATAAATCGGTTCAGCCATTATCGCGTGAAAAGATAACAAACATCCAGACAGACAGACAGGCAGACAGACATACAAGCAAAAATAAAAAAAAAAAAAAACGATTTTTCGTTTCAGGATGGTTAATTGTACATGTTAGGACCAATTATTTTCGGAAAAGCGAAAATTAACAGAAAAATTTCTGCTACAGATTTATTATTAGTATAGATTCTGGTAGAGTTAAGGACATGAGGCCTTCTTTTCCACACTACCAAAAGCGAAATACACAATGAAAAACAATGTAAGAAGTGTCGAGAAATAAAAATGTATTGGGCCTATTTAAAATAAGACAGCTTTTATAAGAAATCTTTGAACTTTGCAAAAAAAAAAAAAAATTTCTCAGAAACATTCTTCCGCTACAAATTTTAGTCAATGGCTATGTCTTTCAAAGCATAGAATGCATTGTAACACTCTGATAAATATAGTATTCCTTATCTGTTTGAAGAGTTCGAAGAGAAAGTGTAAGAGAGAAATAAAAAGAATCTCCTCTTCATAGCAATATTTCGGACGCTTCTGTGCGAGAAATACGCTCCAATGGAAGATGTAGCCGTCATAAGCGATGCCTGCAAATACGTCCCAACTCAAGGTGAATACTTGACCGCTACGTCTTCAGGTGAATGAAGACTTTCGAGATGAAAGCTGAGCGGTGAAGTGTAAAGTCCAATAAACTATAATTGGATTTCTGTTCTGCACCAATGAAATTAGGCCGAATGGCTCGGTTTGGGCATGTGAAGCTTTGTAACTGTAAGAAGTATTTCTGCTGAGAGCTTCTCCTTTGGTGGGTGGGTTTCGATAATTCACGCCGAGACGAAGCTCCAGGCCATTCGTTTTCACTCTGTTATCCGCAAACCTATTGCTGGCACAAACAATACAACTACATTTTTTTGAGATTGTTTAATTTTATTTTATTATAAGAAACTGAAGGTCCCGCGCCGCGCCGTAGCGCCGTGGTCTAAGGCATCCTGCCTAGGACTCGCGTTACGGAATGCGCGCTGGTTCGAGTCTTCATGGGGGAAGAAATTTTCTCATGAAATTTCGGCCAGTGTATGGGACCGGTGCCCACTCAGCATCGTGATGTACTTGGGGAGCTACTATAGGTAGAGAAATTCCGGTTGCGAATGCCAGCTAAAACGGCTGGGGGGATCATCGTGCTAACCACACGATACCTCCATTTTGGTTGGATGATTGTCCACCTCTGTTTCGGCATTTGGGCGTGAGGCCAGCAGCCAGCTGGTCGGTCGAGGCCCTTCATGAGCTGTAACGCCACGGATTAGTTAATAAGAAACTGAGGAATCATGTATGGCTACAAATCCAGCAGTCCCGAATTATATTTACAAAATATATATTAACTTTAAATTTGTTTTGTTATTACTGTATATATACCAACAATTTCGTGATTTAATTTAGGCCACGTACATAGCATTTTTTTAGGACTTCCACATAAAACTCAAATCTCGTCTTCGTCGTCGTCCTCCTCCTCCTCCTCCTCCTCCTCCTCCTCCTCCTCCTCCTCTTCCTCCTCCTCCTCATCATCATCATCATGACTTAAAAATTCTTGTCCTGTATCGGCCTGAAATGAAGAAAACTGATCTTTCCATCTCATTGGTCGAAGTCCTTGTAGTCTCTTCCTTGTTTGTTTGTGTGTTTAGTATCTTTTTCAGAGTCCGGTGGTCTTCCATTCATAGATATGTTCAAAGTAAGCTTCCTGGTAATGTTTTACTTCTTTACTTAAATTAAATATTTTCAGGCTACTTCCATACTATGTTTTCATTTTTATTTTTATCTATTCTATTTATCTGTGATTGAGTTTCTGGTTTATATGTACACCTATCAGGCTGTTCATCTCACTCGACGATATGCGTCAGAGGAAAAAAATTGTTTGTATAATCTAAAGTCTGATTAGTGTGAACTAGCCACCCTACCCCATTTTGTCCTGACTTAGTTGTCTCATGACTGATGCCCTATTGGTGCCACTTATGAGATTCAAAACTGTCTTCGGACTGTTGACTAAATAATAACTATTCTCTTACAACCTGTCACCGTTTTTAATATTCTCATCTCCTACCAACAATTCCACCGACGCCAAATATCTCGCATCTGGTACAGTATTGTATAACAAAATTCATTTTTGTGTTTTAAGAAAAGGGAATTTTGGAGGATAATAAACCAATGAACAATTTCGCATACTTCGATAACGTCTAGACCAACGGTACTCATTAGACAGCCTGCGGGCCGCATATGGCTCTCAAGGATATTTATAGTGGCTCTTGGAATATTTTACTTTCATTATATTTAGGCTTAAATTCTAAAATCTAAATTCTAAGTATAAATATATCTTTATTGAAATTCTACAAAACTTTGGATATCCCTGTATAATTTCTAGCAGTGCAGTACGGTAGCGCATGTGATCAACAATGGAATGTATTAAATTTCTATGTTGAGCCTTATTGGTTTTTAATGAGGTGTACGTTTGTTTGTCAGATCGTTTGAATTTGTTCATTGTCGTCGGAAGCTTTCAAGATAAAATATACAGGTTTCTTAACCATATTATAGAAGAGTAGGTGTAGCCATCGCTTTATAAAATTTAATTCTGGTTTCTTTCCTTGTGATGCCTTATTGAAGCCACTTAGGAGGATGAAAACTATCTTCGGACAGTATTATTATTATTATTATTATTATTATTATTATTATTATTATTATTATTATTATTACTATTATTATTGGATCTCTAAGAGAGATAGCCCTATTTTACGAATCATCCTATAGCTGATGGTTTACGCATAAATATATACATGGACAACTGTACCGCACTTAAATTGAAGAATAAACATTGTTTTGGGAATACTTTTGTTACTGATGGTGTGAAAGTTACATTGTACATGCTAATATGAGTTTCTAGCCTGTACAAGTCTTGCGTTGTTGTAACGGACTTTCAAATAGTAAGCGTCAACTGTCTATATGGGGTGTTTGCAGGGACATGAAGAGCTGTTTGGACTATCAATTTTGAAATGTTCAAAGTATGCATTGAATTTTCCGTGTCCAGTCATAAATTGTGTATATACGTATGTTGGTTCATAGTGTTTTTGAAATTTCGTCGGTTTCCAAGCAAAACACATTAAGTCAAAAATATTATTTCTGAGAAAAAGGCGTATATAATATACAGAATGTTTATGTGTAAACTTAGAATTGTAAAATTAAATACACGTAACGAGAAACAACTTACTAAAAATAATATTTTGAGGATACAGTTTTGTTAAGATCTTTGAAAACGCCTTTTTCTCAGAGATAATATTATTTACTTAATGTATAATTTGCTTGTAACCGGGCGATTTAGTCAGTCTAATTGTAGGAAAATAAAATAATTTTGTTATTTGACTTTTTTTCCATTTTGCAAAATCTACTACTGTAAAAATATTATTATGAAGTGATCGTAAGTACAGTGTGGGACTCACCTCACCGACACTAACCAGAGGAGAACATCACAGAGGAAGCTGGGAGTGGAAATGTAGTGGAACTTGTAATTCATGTTGATAACTATCGTAGGGGTTAGTTAATATACAGTGATTCGTTAATGTTTTTATGAAGCTTGTACTGTAGACGTTATCAGTTCGAAAGCGAATATGGGCCTGGTTTCAAGTAGCTTTGGTGTGAGTAACAGTTGATGCATTCTTGACAGGGCAGGTGAGGTGAGTCAAATATAATAGTATAACGCTATCAAACTGCATTAAGCGGTTCAGTGATAGAAATAAAATTCTTGAAGATAAATCTCGCTCAGAAAATCCGCCTCTTCTAGAAAATGAGGCTATATCCAACAAAATGTAACTGTAGCCTATCGCCAGTGGCAGTGATTTTGATCTGAGTTTGACAATTATTGCTCCTCGGTGAACACAGACATAATAATCTTTATAATTACATATGAAGAGCACGGGGGAAAAAACTTGAGTCCAACATTATCGATTTTCTGTTTTAGATCTCACCTCATCTAATGACATGTAATTGAAACTTTTAACTTTCTCTTCTGTAAAAACAGTAGAACGTGACTTATCAGGTTTTTCCTCTCCACTCTTCATATGAATAAATTTTTATTAAGTAACAAATCAGTTATGGAAATTATTAATCTTTAAATTATAATTCTGACTCATAATTTTATATATATTGTGAATTTTATTAGTAACAACAATGTAATTTATTCGTCACAACAATAATTCTTTCTACAATTCGCCTTAAACGCTCTCGTCAACAATTGGATTTTCACTCAACACAGTATTCGTTATAGCACTCCACCGACGACAATGACAATTTACTTGGACTAGTACGAACAACAATGAACTGTTAATCTCAACTAATATTTACACAGCACTATTTACAAATCAGAACTATCAGTTCTCAGTTCACAGTTCTATCTCAGTCACTCGAGTTCACAGTATCTCGAACCACAGACCTTCAGAGACAGTTCACTGTACTCGAACTCGGGTCCCTCCAACTGCGGTCCACTGCACTCGAACTCAGGTCCCTCCAACTGCGGTCCACTGCACTCGAACTCAGGCCTTCGGATGCTGATACAGTTGCGGACGCACACTCGAGTCGAACTCCGGTACACAAGACTGGCTTGCTTGCTCTGTTTCTCTGGCTTACTGACTGAACTAATCATGACTGACTCTGTCGTTCCTTCGCGTCCGTAATTTATAACCACAGCGACGTAACCGAGAAAGTTCCACGCGTCTCCAGAGATGGCACTCCAGAAAAATCCAGAGCCCTCTCCTCTCTACCAGCACCAGATGCGCGCGCACTCTCGTCGCGTTGACGTAATACACCCTCTCTCTTCTCTCCACCGCGCGCTGTCACTCAATGTTCCGTGGAGCCTGTGCGATCTGCTTTCTTGCGGGACGCTGGTCGTGAGTTCGAATCTCACGTCGCTGTCACATTATGGATTAATTAATTAATAACTTAATAATACTACTAGTAATAATTTATTGCCAGAACAAAGATACATATTGATTTTTTTTATATATATAAGAACTCTCTAGCACCCCCAGAAAGAGTACGTTACATATTCGTGCTCAGGGGATATTCCACATAAGATAATGTTATGACTTTTATTGAATAACAGAGTAAAAAGTAATAAAAGAAAAAAAGAAGAAGAAAAACACATACCCTAATAATTGAACTTTAAATTTTCTCTGTTAAGAGCATTTTTTAATAAATTTTTTGAAATGTTTGTGATTAGCCCTATATGCTACACGTTTAGGAATTTTCAAGCATATGTTGTCTGATCTTTTGATTTTACATTTATGTGAATATAAATTAAATATGTTTCAGGTTTTATGTAAGAAAATCAGTAATACATTGTTATAAATTTAATGGAAGTCAAATATTTTAAATTCTGAATACAGCAGCTCTGAAGGATAATCAAGAAGTTTATTAAGATATATTTAATTATTCTTTTCTGTAGCAGACTTATTGGCATGAGGGAGGTACTATAAGCACTACCCTATCTTATAATGCCGTATAGTAATATAACT
This sequence comes from Periplaneta americana, assembly GCF_040183065.1. Taxonomy (NCBI): domain Eukaryota; kingdom Metazoa; phylum Arthropoda; class Insecta; order Blattodea; family Blattidae; genus Periplaneta; species Periplaneta americana. The sequence continues at coordinate 75,514,432 of NC_091129.1, read as the reverse complement.
TGTACTAATGAGTTGTAAATCAGTCGTAAAGTATGAACAGTCAAGTAATTTCGTAGATGACAAAATAGTGAATAATTTTTCTTAATCTATTGCACAGAAAAAGAACATGTTTATCCCAACGTAAATGTTGGTCGATTAATATTCTGAGATATTTGACTTGAGGAGATTAATGAAATGTGAGTATAATTTAATTTAAAGTAATATCGCTTGGAAAGCAGCTTTTGTATCAGGATCAGAACTGACGGTTGTTACTGGCTGTAAAATTAATTGTCAGAAGTTGTTAAGAGATTGTTAAAGTGGGGAACACTATTCAATTTTATTGGCGATTTAATTCAGAAACGTGGAATTACTTTAGGTTTTTAAATACTGAAACTTGTCTAAAAGAATATTCGCCATAGAGAAATAAACGATGGTTCTAATTTGTTAATGTAATTGCATTTTCGAAAATTGGAACGATAAATGTGTGTGCGCAATTGTACTTAAAACATATTCAAATTGATTTTACATCATAATGTACCTCATTTTGCCACATCATTTATATAAATGACACAAAGTCAATAATTTCACGCCTTCCTGATGGGCACAATTGGGGTAACGTAGCAGAAGCTTTTAAATAATTAACGCTTTGAACGCACAAACAAGTTCCCGTGAATTTTTTTTATATTCATTATCGGTCATGTTGGACCCTAATAAAAAAGGAATTTATAATGAACATACATGCATTGTGTAGGCTTATTGACTATGAGGACATTAAAGATTCATTAACGTAATTTATAATCAATTAATTGACTGCTATGGGAAAGAATAAAATTAATCTATTGATTGTCAGTCACAATAATTTCAGAAAAAATAATACTTCCGGAGTTACCAGCGTTTTTATTTTATTAGTTCAATTAGTTCCGGATTTCAATTATTCCAATAAATTGAGTTAATTAATTTATCGTTAAATACGATGAAGGATAAAATCAAACTGTATCCCAAAACACATTTTATATCAACTCAAGATGCAAGAAGCTTTTAAATAATAAGTAAAATGGATATAGGCCATATGGCCTAACGGCCTAACACAGCCGTCGGCAGAAATGTCATCGCGATGCCTGATACTAAGTGACGTTGCAGAGACAGGCAAGGAATACACATCCCCCTCCCAACCCTTTGCAGATAACTTACATTGAACAAGCAGCTACCAGTGGCGTAACATATAGCTAGTTAAGCATGGCTCTGTCCAAAGGTAGGAAACGTGTATTTAAAGAATGGGAGGAGACGTATTTTCTTGTGCTTATGGAAAAAAATAGTATATGTTTATTGTGCCCGAAAGTTTTAAAGGGCATTTATCAACACAATATTAAATGTCATTATAATGTAGCCTATGTCATAAAGAGCATCAGAAGATCACAGGTGTTTATGAACATTTTAAATCCAAATTGCAGTAAGAAGGACAGTAACAAAATGTAGTAGATATGTACGGTATGGTACGATCATTCATTACAATGATAGATATCTGGAAATCAAGTATGAGGAAAAAAACAGTTCCATCATTTCCCACGCTTACAATCTCTTTCTGATATTTCTGAATCAAATTGAAATAATAATGCTCACCTAAATCTAGAAACAGAATTTCAACAACGTAGATTCGGCGATTTTAAAAATATTGCAAATGATTTCATACTTCTTGCGAATCCTTTGATATAGATATAAACAAGGTTAAGCCAGAAATGCAGCAAGTAGTAGCTGATTTACAGAGTGATATATATTTACAAACACGGTGCAAAGACATGTGTGGTTTAAATTTCTTTAAAATTCCGTCTACGGGAAAATATGCTTCCCTTAGGTTATTTGCCGTCAATAAAGCGGCTCTGTTTGGTCCCCCTTACAGTTGCGAACTTTTTTTTTATCAAAATTGAAACTTGCAAAATCAAAACAAAGATCGCGGCTGAAAGATGAAAGTTTATTCGTTATCTTGAGATTGGCTACTTGTGACATAAACTTAGAATTCTGTGGCATCTTAAAAGTTACGGTACAGTAAATATGAAGTTTGTGATGGCTGCACGCCACTGATGTCTGAGCGGGCCCTCAACCCTACCCACAACCATGAGACGTCATGTGTATTGCAGGTTGCATTGCCTGATGGCATCGTGAGTACAATTCTGCCGATGGCTGGCCTAACACATCAGAATGTTCCGATGACGATAATGAAGGAAAAAGTGTCTCTTTCATGCAATTTATTTTCACTATCATTCCTACTTCAAGCCCGACGAAGAATGATTAATTTAAAAAAGAGAATTTATGCAATGTTGAGATTTTCATTGGGGTGACCCCAATTCTCAACACACAACTCAATTTCAGAACACACTCTTTGACTCCACATTACACCATACGAACACAGCCTCACAGAAAACAAAACAATAGGCGCCAAGACCATCAACGACCAGTTCTGAAGATGACCCATAATAATAGGTCGAAACATGTAAAGCAGGTACGATAGAATTTCACACAAGAAATTCATATAATACATATTCCGAAATAATAATTCAGCGACATATGTTCTCGTAATAACTCACAAAATTAGAAAGTAAATTTTTTTGCTTCTGTGGCTAGCGAGAGAAATGGGAGAAAATATGAATACCCAGTTCCCGAAATTTGATAAATTTTAACAACCGATTCGGGCGAACCGGTGCGAACCGTCTAAATGACACCACTGCCTAACTCTTCTGGTAATTTATTTCTATGTTCAGTCATTTTGTACGTCAAGTTGAAACTTGATTTTATCCATCACTAATCTATCAAGTTCTATCTGGTTTGGAACATACTTCTACTGAGTTCGTAAGTCAAATTATAAAATGTGTTGTGTCGATCACTAATATAACAGACTCTCCCTTAAATTTATAGTGAGGATCAGAGTGCTGCACTGGAGTTAGATCGCTCGCTTGAACTCGGTCGAATGTGAGCACCCTCGAGTGAGAATAGGTCTGTCGTGATACGCTCGTAATAAATAGAGGCACAGTACAAGGTCATCTCACCGACATGTCTTATCTTGTATGGAAGGCGACAGATAAGATACACATATGTTTTGCGCACACCGTAAAAATAAGGCCTTATTTTCTGCGTTTATGACAAACGTCTAATGAAACATACCAAAACAGTAACATGGAGTTATAAATAAAATAGTATGAAAAACTTCTATATACATTTATTATTGCTAATTAATAATTATTCAATATATGATTTACCACATATATAATATGATAGGTTCATACTTAGTATTCCGCCTATATACTGCGACAATGTAGAAACGTTTTACAAAATATTATTGATATAGCAGTAGATTAATAACAATATTAGTACAGAGATAACGTCACAGAAAATATAATAAAACGAATAATCATGCTGTACAACTGTTACAGACACAAAGATTGATACACTAAGTATCACAAGTAAGAATTTGTCCCACACATCACTCTTCATACCTTCTTTAGCACTTAACTTGTATTCCTTGTTGAGTAGTTTCAACTTCACTACATCTTTTAGCTCGCTCTCCATTTTTGACAGTGTACTTCTTGCCAGTAACAAGAACGAATGCCTAACGCTCGGCTTATACCGTTCAAGAATTTATCGCTCGCGACAATTTTACCCATCATGCATGTGCGCTACCTAACGGATTATGCTATGAACTACTTGGCGCTCGAGCGTAAACGTCCGATGCAGACCTCTGGTGAGGATCCTGTAGGAGCAGTTCCTAAAATGCTAATTTGGCCGTCTCTTCGGTGTTGCTAACTAATACCAGATATCACCAAAGGGGGTAAAATCGCAATTACATGTATAATAATAATAATAATAATAATAATAATAATAATAATAATAATATACTATTAACAATAATGATGTCTTGCTTATTTACTAACTCTCATCTTTATGTTAGGAGGTATTTTCTAAATGGTTCAATAATTTGTGAAAGAGTAGGCCTATATTTTCCACCTGGACCTCTCGCACATTATGTTGGAAATTAGTAGATTAATATGATCTAATATTAAAATGTATTTTGTTTCATCACGTGAAATGATTAGTACAAACTCCGAAAACCGTATGCCACATTAAAATGTATGTTTAAGAATACTTACTTACTCCTAATAATTTTACTATTTTAGTTATAATTGCTGTCTCCATGCGTATTTACTATCGATCACCCAAGTGCATGTATCACGCCACATGTTATATTTATTTACACTTATCTAACTATAATCTTGAATTGTAACCACAACACATAAAATAAATATTATGTATTAATGTAATTCTGATTTTAATTAATTATTAGTACGTTCGAATTTCACTAGGCTCCAGTAATCGGCTCAGAAATCTAGAACAATTTGAATTTTCATAATTTCCACTACCGACAACAGCTGTTCCTGCTGCCAACATAACAGTTAGAGAATCACTACCAGATGTAGTATTTCTCAGTAGCGAAATTCGAAACGAATTTGGCAAAAGAAAACGCAACCTTCAAACTAGAAAATCATCATAATCCACTACCATATGTAGTAATGGGGAAAATGGTGAGGTTTCACCCTTACGGTATTAAGTAAGCTGATCCAGGGTATAACCCAAGTAACCCAGATCCACTGGGTTTGTAATTCGACTTCAAAATTTGTTTTATCCATCAGAAATCTGACTCTGCCGAGATCGCAGCCAGATCCCTATGGTGATAAGCCTCTATTAACCGAGCCAGGCCTGGTTCGAACGGAGGGTGTATCGTGTTGAGAGAAGGCGTGCTGCTTCCAGTATAACTTATTCATGCGCCGGGCCCTATCGCGGCGGTCTTTGAGCGATTACGTCAGAAACAGAGAAGCGCTGTGGCAGCCGAGATAAAGCTGAGGAATCCGGTTCCTGCCGCATGCGATGAACTATGCAGTGGGTCGGGACCGGGCGACTATTTTATCGCATCAAGCCACCTCGGCCGGCCGGACAGACGAAAATGTCGTCTTCAGTAATATCACGGAGTCTTGATGTATGGGCGAGATGAGCTCGGATGCGAGTCTATTCCCACGAACATTACGCCGAGCTGTTATCAATCAAGATGAGAAGCATAAAAGTACAGGGAAAAAAAACGGGGGAACTAAGAAGATAAATCTATCATTTCGCCTCATTTTATCCTCTCAATTGTGAGAGTGCACAATCTCACAAGATCGCTTCCAAAAGTCATAATAAAATTTCCCTTTTAGGATTTTTTGTGTTTATAACAATGCGAATCAATCTTGGAGAGATTCTTCCATTTCTTTTCGTGTTGTGTTCTTTAAGGAGGCCATGCACGAATCCCGTGAGGCTGAGAAGAATGCTATCGCGGTTTAAAGTTGCAAGCGTGTTGTGTTTTCGTAAACAAGTAAATCCAAGTTCCATTTCTTTATTTTCCGCCTATATGAAGTTCTATATTCCTGCTGAAAATATCGATGTCCAATATAAAAAAATCATGTATTTCGCCAGTGTATCTCTCTCTTCTAATGATTTCTACGGGTTTTTAGTTTCTCACGATGGTGTTGAGAAATAGACTTTTAGATGCTCCACAGTGTGCTGGATCTAAACATTTCCAAAGTTTCGAACATGTTCCATTGTCAGGACACAGACTGTAGGTCGCCTACTATTTTGGACTCAGTTATTTGGATTGCAAATTCTAACTGTAGGTAGTTCTTACATCACATAATCATTTATTTTATGATCTTATCTTGTAAAATCACTAATCATTTTAAATGCCTTTTTCGTATGTAAATTAATATTACAGTGGACTCTCCTATGTTCGACTGAACAGAATTGAAATTTCAGTCCAATAAGGGTAGTGGGTGTGGCAGGCGAAATGAATACAAATTCTTATTGGTTATCCATCAACGAATACAGTACTGTACTTGCATTTCCTGCCCGCCCCGAGACTTGTGTATGCGCTTCTAATACCACAGTGGGTTTCGACAGTTCCATCTCACAAGCGGCACAACTCTCAAATAGTAAAAGAAGAGTTCATTAATTTAAAATTAGTGATTAAATATGGATGTCCTAATCAATAAAATATTCTGTTTTCCTTTAACAAAAGTAGCACTACAAGACACAGAACCAATTCCCATTCGAATGGCAAACCCATTTCTTAGTACTCGTATAGGGGCGTGTCTAATTCTCCTACGTAAGCAGTCGAACTATAGAATGTCGAACTTAAGAATTTCCACTGTATATGTAGGGCCTATTATACCTATTTGTACAAAATAATTTATGCTGTAGTCGAAAACTTAGTAGGCCTAGATACCTATTGTTGTTTAGTCAACTGTCCGAAGACAGGTTTAAACTACATAAGTAACACTAATAAGGCATCATTCATGAGGCAACTAGGCCAGGAGAAAATGGGGTAGGGTGGCCAGTTCCTTTCCCTCTAGATACCTATTATTGGAGAAAACTTCGTTACGGCACTGGAAATCGAACCCAGGACCTCTCAGCTATGCTCACTGAGCGCTCTTTCCATCTGAGCTATGCCGAGATCCAATTCACAGTGCCGGCCGAACTCTACTCCTTTGTATCATCAATGACGTACTACTTGCATTTTAAATATGCGCTCCTGCGTACATGACTTAACATGTCTAAAATGCTAGTAGTAGGCCATTGATGATACAAAGGAGGAGAGTTCGGCCGGCATCGTGAATCGAGTCTCGGCGTAGCTCAGATTGAAAGAGCGCTCAGCGGGCATAGCTGAGAGGTCCTGGGTTCAAGTCCTGGTGCCGGAAAGAATTTTTCTCCAATAATAGGTATCTAAATGTTGACTACATATAGGCAGTCTTGATTATTCAATGAGATCGGCGAGGTCTCATATATGAACATATATTTAGTAGATCTAGATTCCTTTAAAATAAACTTTACGTAGTTTCGCTTATCGCCAAAGCCAAAATTACATTCTGCTAGTCAACAGTATACTGTCTTTTATCCAATAACATGCAGTAACGAATTCGTTCTTACAGATAATCCAATTTTTTCAACAAAACTATTCAAACTTTATCAGATATATGAAGAGTTTACATTTTATGAGAAGCAATAAGTGTATTAAACTTCTATTATATTTCCTATTAGAAGAATTACATTATCTTCATCATTTTCTTTTTCTTCCTCTTCTTCATGAACTTGAGACAATGCAAGATATTCCGCCTATCGTTTTCTTACTTTTCTTCCTTTGTCTCGGCTAGCAGTTGAAAAAATTGATAGAGCCGCTCATTTTTGGCACGAATGAAGGCGTATATTTCCCGAAGTATGTTTGTAGGGAGGTACTACACAGTCCAATGATAGGACGGTCACCTTGAAGTCATTCCTATACGCTTCAAAATAACATTCTTTTTATCTCGGATGTGACAATTGTTTTACAGAAAGTAGGTCTCATTCTCTCATTATACAGGGACATCATTTTATTTTTACTAACATTTTTAATATTAACCTGGCTATACCTTTAGAGAACCGGAAACACAGTTTGCTACCCCCTTCCACGACTGGAGTTCGATGATACTGGCGTAAAACACAAAGAAATCACTTTACTAGGTATAGGCGGGAAGAAAGTAGTTCATCCATTTACGTAAACTAGGAAATATCGCGATATTTAGTTAGATAAATAATTTTCATTAGGTTTTTGTTTAATCAAAATACAGTACTGTATTAAGAATAAGTGTTTTTACTCACGAAGTGAGTTATCTGTACGAACGTATTCATTATGCAGTGTATATTATACTGTCTACAGCACATTAGCGTACAATATAGAGAAAGAAGTTAAATTGAAAAATAATCGTAATATGAATATTTAAACAAATTTTTGAAAATTGTGGCCGTTCATTTCGATACAGGCTTCAGTTCTTTTGTGAATATTATCGCACTATAGATTATTGCAACTAATTCCAATTGCCAGTTTCGTCCTTCGTACTAGTAACTCATGTTGAAATAATTGTGTACCTACTGTATAAAAGAATACCTCACGTACTGTAAATTCAATCTTCACATCTGCCCGACCTGCACAGATAAAATTACTCAAACATGCTATCTACTGTCCGTCCAAGTGGTTATGCCGCAGGATCGTAGAAAGGGGGGGGGGAATCACGTGACATTTAATTAGTTAACGAGGCCCTTTTTTCAGCTATTTTAAACAGTTGTATAATATTACGTAAACGTCCAATTCCTAACAGAAATTAATGTTTTCAGAAAAGAATTAAGACAGCCCAGCTTTTACTGATGGCGAGCAGAAGCAGGTGGGGGAAATCGGGATGCGACGTAGGCAAACGGACAGTACCTGTGCGAAAATATGATTCAATATTGAAAGCCCTTTCGTCACTGGGAAACGTTAACATATTTCTGGAACGTACTATACTCACTAACTCAGTGCTCTTTACTATATGCGTCCTTGGTTCTGTGTGGAGGACAGTTGGAACTTCATTAGTAGGAGGGGTGGGAGTGAAGTATATTAAAAAACTCAGGTACAATAAAAATTGAAATAAAAATAAAATGATGTCCCTGTATAAAACAGGTTGTTCACAGAAAAGTGAGGTAGGCATTTGTCATGAGGTGCATTACAAACCCTTAATACCGAAATAATATAATTAATTCTAGAAAAACTTAATTATTAAAATATATAAAGATTTTTATTAAAATAGATTCGTTTTAAAATAAAGTTTATGCATTTTCGTTTGTATATACTTAGATATTACGACACTACCATGAAAATGACGTAAAATAGCTGGAAGTGTTAATTAGGATTAAAATTAAAAGTAACTTTTTGACACTTTTAATTTGAATAAAAAGTTTCCACTGAATCGCTGTCCACTAAAGTAAAAAGTGAAGTCGGAAGTAATGGAAACTGCTCGAGGACAGAAAACTGTCGTGCAGGAAATCACTCGCAAACCTCAGTCTCACGAAGCGGATATAATTGGTCTAGGTTCGCACAGTGGTCTGAGGTTGTGCCGGAGGGATCTCACACTGCATGAAACGTCAGTTTCCACAGCTCTCAGAAACTCCCCTGGAGACAACCCCCCACTTCGCCTCACTCTCCCAAATAATCCGGGATGTTGTGTCAATCCACCCTGAATAAACCATCAACATAAACATTAATGGTCCATTCTGGTAGGAACTTGGCATTAAAACCATGCTGTGATACAGCACAGTCTCGCTGGAATGGCTCTTTTGACGTAATATACAGCCAATACAGGAAAATGGTCACTATGATTACCACCGTTTAATATCAGTAAATGGGCATTTATATCATAAATGGTATTGAAGGTTATTGATTGTTATATCGTAAATATAGGCCTACAAGAAAAGTAAGAGCGTGAACATTTTCAAGCCAGAATATAGTTCCTGCTCATATTTAGGTCTACTGCATTTCCATTACACACTTCAAATTAAGAAAAAAAAGTCTCATTACATACATTTGAAATAAATACACAATATCCGGAATATTCATATATTTCCGTGGATCACTTTACTGAATTTGTTCGCACTTGAGCAACACCATTTCCTACATCTGAGCAACGACTTTCTTTTCGTTTATTCTATACAGTGTGTTACAAATCATTCTATACATTAAGTTACAAATTTCTGGTGCTGGTATAGGGGTCAAAAGGAACAAATTTTTATGAGAAACGTATGTCCGAATTCGTACACTTTAGATCAGCGGTGACCAAAACTCGAACTGCAGTGATTACATGCGACAGACAGCCTATGAAGTAAGGAGACGGAGGAAAGGTACTTGGCATGAAAACTACAACCAGTGATGGTTCCTGTACTAACATCTTGATCAATATCGCGGATAAAACTCTCAAGCTTTGCTGTATCAGTAATGTTTCTGCTGTCATCAAGAGCCAGTGAATAATATACGATTTTTCTTGCTTTTTTTAACCTTCCTCTTGAATATAATCAAGAATTTTCTAAATTCTTCTCTCAATACTTGGTCGAGAAATCATAGTTTTTCAAAATTAAAAACTTCTTATGGACAAGTTATTTAAGCTATTTTAATCATTACTCTTTTGAGAAATTCTGTTCAATTAGAGGACAAGATATTTCAAACCCCATCGGGTAGCTGACTTCCTTACATTTTTATTTCTGTCATCTTTCTCTTCCTGGCTATAATTTAAGACATGCCAATTCCTGGCGTTTAACTGTTCGTTGGCACATAATATTGAATCAGTTTTTCCACAATATTATTATTAAATGAATAACTAATAAATAGTTACACCATTCTAAAGATTAAGATGTGAAGAATTTTAGATAAGGGCGCAAATAACCATAGTAGCTGACGCGCCTTTTTAAACCCCTCTAACTAACTAACTAACTAACTAACTAACTAACTAACTAACTAACTAACTAACTAACTAACTAACTAACTAACTAACTCTAGATATTAAGAAGATAAAATTGAGAAAAAACCTAATAATTTTAACTTTCTAGGGAGAAGATCTAAAAATATCAATATTCATGCACGTACAGAAGAATTACAGAAACACATACTTAGTAGTCAATAATAATAATAATAATAATAATAATAATAATAATAATAATAATACAATATTCAGTTTGGCATTTAATGTTTCTATATACTCCTAATTGAACCATTGAGCAAAGTAAACATAGTACATTTTGTCCGACAGAACAACAAAAATGTTCTCCTCATTCTTTACGTAACCACTTCTTACTGTTTGTAGAGACAGAGTTTGTAGAGCGACATGATGCCGCCCGCCACTGATTGCCTTCAGTAAGTGAATGAAACACACAGCAATGTACAGGTAACTCCTCGTACCCGTTTGAATGTCTGTGACTACACGATGTAATCACGACACCCGCTTTGGTTACCACTGCTTTAGATGCTAGAAGCCTAAGCGTATAGGCCCATTATATAGATTAGATTAGATTAGATTAGATTTATTTATTTAACCTGGTAGAGATAAGGCCGTCAGGCCTTCTCTGCCCCTCTACCAGGGGATTACAACTATAACATGAACAATAAGATTACAATTAATATTAAATTTACAATTACAATTAGAATAAAAATTAAAGTACGACAAGAATACCTGATTAATGAAAGCTAGACATTTTATCATAGAAGTTAAGAACAAAGAATATTTTTGTATTTACTAAATTACAAATTAAACCTACAATAACAAAATTCTATAGTGATGAAATTACCGGATATTGAGATATTTTGTGGTAGATTAAAAGAACTATTTACAAGAAACCATGTCTGAACGAGTCTCAATTACTGACCAAGTGCCTAGTAAGTTTGCGTTTGAATTCAATTTTATTTCGACAGTCCCTGATGCTAGCAGGTAACGAATTCCAGAGTCTTGGCAGGGCTATTGTGAAAGAGGATGAGTATGAGGAGGTGCGATGGGATGGTATTGTTAGTATTGTTTCATGGCGAGAGCGTGTGTTCAGATTGTGGTGGGAAGAAAGGTAAGTGAAGCGAGACGACAGGTACGAAGGAATAGAAGAGTTCAAGATTTCGAAGAGAAAGAGAAGTGAATGTAAATTTCTTTTCTTATCTAGTTTAAGCCAACCTATTGCTTCCAGGGATGGGGTAATATGATCATATTTACGAACATTGCTTACAAAACGTACACACAAATTATGAGCACGTTGAAGTTTCATTTTGTTGTCGCTGGAAAGGTCAGTCAGTAAAATGTCAGCATAGTCAAAATAGGGAAATACAAGGGTCTGCACAAGGGACTTTTTTAAGCAAGAGGGAAGATGAACATTTATCCTTTTTAGCACATGAATAATAGAATATACTTTTCTGCAGGTTTCTGCGATTTGAATGTCCCAGTTGAGATTATTATCCATGTGAATGCCAAGATTTTTTACCGAAGAACTGAAAGGGATATGCACTGTACTTACTTTAACGGGGGAAATGTCGAGGTGCTTTACAGCGTCGGTTTGCCGTTTGTGTCCTAATACGATTGCTTGTGTCTTTCCAGGATTGATATTAAGATGGAATTTCCTTGTCCATGTCACAATCGAGTCAATGTCTTTGTTCAATTTATCTATAGCGTCATTTATTCGATCTAAGCGGGAAGAGATGTAGCATTGAAGGTCGTCAGCATACAAGTGATAGTTACAATGCCTTACATGAGATGTAATATCACTGACATATATTGTGAACAACAATGGTCCGAGTACCGAACCCTGTGGTATACCTGATGTTATGTTAAGCCAGGAAGAGCTTCGATTCCCGGATACAACACATTGTTGTCTTTCCCGTAAGTAGGATTCGAACCAACTCACAGCAGTCTCTGACAAATGCAGATTTCTCAATTTATGGGTGAGCAGGTCGAAATTTACAGAGTTGAAAGCTTTGCTAAGGTCAAGAAGTGTTAGTATTGTTACTTTATTAGAGTCGATTGCTTCACGAATGTCTTCTGTCACTTTAAGTAGAGCAGTGCTTGTGTTGTGTCCAGCTCTGAAACCTGACTGATACTTGTCGAATAGTTTGTGTTCGTTCATGTAGTTAGTAATTTGTCTGTGTACGATTCTTTCCAGTGCTTTTGAAATGGCTGGCAGGATACAGATTGGTCTATAGTCGTTCGGGTCGGTGGGAACTTTGACTTTTGGAAGAGGAAGAACGAAAGCTTGCTTCCATATTTTAGGGAAAGTTGAAGTGATTAAGGAACTATTGAATATGTGTGCAATTGTAGGTATTACTATGTCTTGTATTTTCTGTATGAGTAATATGCTAATGTTGTCTGGCCCTTGAGCTTTCGTCTTGATGCGTCGGATGGCTTTCATTACGTCAATAGGAGTAACGTCAGTAAAATAGAATTTGTCTCGAGTTAGGGGGAGCTGAGTCAGGCAAAACTGTGTCTTGTTTCGTTGTGTTGTTTAAGGTCGGGTCCTTTACAAAGTGTTAGTTCAATCGGTCAAGTGGGATGGGTATGTCTGCTTGTTCACTAGCCCTTCCAAGTCCAATGACCTTCAGATTTTTCCATAACTCGGAAGGGGTTGTGTTGGGCTCTATAAGTTTGTAGGAGTATTTGAGTCTAGCGTTCCTTATTAGTTGAGTCGTTCTGTTTCTTAGGTGTTTATATAAGTTAAAATATTCGTCGTTTTTATTGCGGGTGTATTTCCTATAGGCTAAGTCGCGTTCGGACATCAGGCTACGTATTTCAGTCGTCATTCAAGGGGCTGGGGTCTTTCTGGTACGTTTGGTCTTTAATGGTGCTTGTTTGTCATAAAGTTGAAGTATTAACGTATTGAATAAGTCTACTTTCTCGTCTACAGTTCGTAATGTCCAGATCATGTACCATGGAAGTTGCGCAGCGTCTTCTTTCAGTGCAATATCATCTATTCTTTTGATATCCCTGTAAGTAATTACTCTAGGAGTCGATTTAGGACACTGCAGATTAAACGATAGATAAATGATATCATGCCCTGATAGTCCTGGTGCAGGCAACTGTCCATGCGTCAGTATTTTGTCGGCATTGTTAGTAATTATCAAGTCCAGTAATGTGTCTGTACCTTCCGTGTGATGTGTGGGAGCTAGGGGTAGGATTACCATATCAAGGCACTGAAAGAATGATTTAAGTCTTTTAGTCGTACTAGAATGTAAGTCAAGTAAGTTTGAATTGATACTCGCGCTTCCCTGCAAACTTGGCCACTCGGTTACAATGTGTGAATTCTGCATGGAAGATTGATTGTACAGTGCAATTAAATTATTCCCACTACAAGTCTTTCTCAATCATTTTTTATTTAAGTTACAAGGAACACATTCTTTATCAAACGGTGGCAGAAGTTATTCGACGAACTTCCATTAGAGAAGCGTTCTAAGTGGAGTCCCTCGACCTCAATACAGACTGTGCAACGTGACAGCATTATCCCACAAATCCCAGACGTAACTTGAATCCCCTCACAAGAATGCTAGATTCTTGTCAGTAGTTCCTCTTGTTTGTCAGCAGGTGTATCATAAATAATTGCTCAGATATGTCCCGACAAGGAAATTGAAATCTGGGGATCGTTGTGTTCAAGAAAGGGACATTGTCTTCCAATCCATCTTGCTGGAAAACAGCCATTCAAGTGAAATCGTAATGGGAACCCTTGTCGATAAACCCACTCAGTTTCAGCAGCTGTCACATGCCAGCACGTTCTGATGAAGTGTACTGTGTAGTGTTGTGAACAAACATTTAGCAAAGGTCAGAGGTGTATTGTAAATGGAAGCGTCACTCTATGTGGTGTAAACTTGCATGAAATAACAGTCTGCTAGTCAAAAACACCTAAAGGTAAGCAACCCCACCAACAGATATTCATATAATTTGTCCTGGTGCATGTGGTGTAAACTTGCATGAAATAACAGTCTGCTAGTCAAAAACACCTAAAGGTAAGCAACCCCACCAACAGATATTCATATAATTTGTCCTGGTGTATGATAACACGGAAAAATATTATTCATCGCTTTAAATGCTTATAAAGGTTAAACGGTACCAGCAAAATTGTGTCGCTGGCTTAGTGGAAACAATCAACGAGAAAAAATCACGTAGGCCTAAAGTCTTCTTCGCCAGGCTTAGAGGAAATAACTAACCGGCAAAGCTCAACGCGCCTCCCGCCTCGTAGCTCGGTAAGAATACCGGTAACTTAGGTTTGACTTGCTCCGTTTTAGATACAACTGGAGTCAAATATATCTAATGAACTTAGAAACATATGGGGAAGCATATTATATAATGTTGGAAATGATGTACTACACCCGAAATTGTTTCACATAAGCCAATACTCACTGCAATAAATTTAGTGCTAATATCAGCCCCCAACCAATTCTTATTGGCGTTTTATCTACCTCAGAAAAGTATATTAAGTTATGACTAGACTTCGTTCAATTGCCACACGCAGCATGCAATCAGGTTACCGATGTACGGTAGTATAGAGGAGGTGAGCGACCGCCCGGTCTCGTAGTATAATCAGTTCATGTTAAGAGTTGTGACCGGTCCAAATAGATAGAGCAGCTACAGCTAATGTATACCTATGTAAGCACTTGTTTTTGCATTGCTGTGGTTGGAATAGTCAAAGTTTAACATTTGTTCAGTGCAGACAAGAATTCAATCATACTACAATGAGAGTGTTGCTGTTCCAAACAATTACTCCTGGAATAACCTTACCCCCGCAGCCAGTCTTGACCCGTTGGGGAACGTGGTTGAATTCTGTTAATTATTATGCAGAACATTACGACAAAATAATGGAGGTAATTGATGCATTGGATAGCACAGACAGTTCCGCTGTTGCAGCTGTAAAATCATTGCCTTCTGAACAGCTATTGGAAGATATAATGTTAATTGATTCTAATTTTAAAATCCTATCCAAAAGCATCACCCTATTAGAATCGTCTAAACTACAAGTCTCAGAAGCCCTTAATATAGTGGATAAAGTATCACAAACCGTTATCCAAAATAACAATTCACTAATTTCAGAAAAAGTGAAATGTAAGTTGAGAAACATTATTGCTAAAAATTCTGCCTATTCACAACTTTGTATTATAAATGATGTACTATCAGGTCACGACAAGACGTCTGAAGTTGGTGTAGTAAAAAGTAGTGACTTCCCGTTCTTAAGAAATGCACGTATTACATCATGTGATGTTGAACTACAAGTTCCCAATATACAAACTGTTTAAGTGACCATCGGAGTAGGTTACTTTGCAGTCGCTCAAAATGTACGTAACTCTTCACTGGAATGCACATATTCAAGGATGATGTATCTTACATTAAATTTTAAGAGTTAATATATCTCACTATACAATAATTGTATATTTACATGTTTAGACATTTCCTACTTCAATGATCATTCATTATATTTCTTGAATTGCAGGATACAGATTTTATTGTAACCGCAGTATACTGCTCAGTGTTTACATTAGAGACACGCCCCATTCTCATACAGTCTATACTGCGTGCACAGTAAACCTTGCGAATCTCGTGGCAATTCCACGAAGTCTAGTTATGACTAATACTTAAGTACTGAGGGTATCATTGTTACTTTTAAATTAGGTCTCTAGTTTAATTAATGTTTAATTACCAAAATAGTTACACCATAGACCACACATGTCAGAATAAGTTGAGGAAAGCGGGTTACGAACGGATCGTCTAGGTAGTGTTGGTACCGAGAAATACGTGATGTGAGATGGAAATATTTGTTCTGCGAAGAATTACAATGTCAATTTCACTTTCATTTTTGTGGAAAATAGTGATAGAACGTAGATGCTAATCTGAAGGTAAACATTGGCATTGAGGTAGGTAAATACATTAAATGCATATTATTTTAAAGTGTTCTGTGCTGTCGGTGTGGTGTTTTAAATATAATTATGTACAATATTTGCAGGTCTGTTGAAAATGTTGATAACAACAATAATTATTATTATTTTATTCTAACGTAATTGTATATTGAAAGTTAATAACTCCAAACAAAAAAAAATCAGTATTTTTTTTATTTTTACCATATTAATATAGAATAAAAAATTTTAAAAAGTGGAAAATATATGTGAAAAATGAAATATGGAAATAAAAATAAAATTATTTTTTCTGCAGTAATAAACAAATCGCGACTGATAATTACGATATTTATTATTCAGAACGTACATCGTGTTGTTTTAATTTAATTAGCTTTGGCACGAAAATAAAATGCTATTTTCATCTCTAAATTGAAATTTTATATACATTTGTTTACACAACCGCAAAATGTAAATATATATGTAATGGACATTTACGAATTTGAGCCAGATGTAGCATTCTCGGTCTAACTCTTACTCGTATATTCATACTTACGGGTTGATACTGTAGTAATGGTCTACTATTTGGCCATTATACATTCCATTGAAATGCTACATCCATTGTTGTATAGCCTATATTTTAAATTGATAGCTCTCGTCTTATTCTGCATTCATTTTAAAATCGACAGGCCTATATCTCGCCAAGACTCATAAAACTTCAAATTTGCTTTGTCATTTGTTTTCTCTGTCGTTTTGTTAATAATCACATATTTAGGGGAATAACTTGCATAATTCAAGATGAGTTTGCCTTCAGTTCTTTTGGATTATGTTTGACTGTGTCACGTATATTCTAAAATCAAGCGAATTTTTCTCCACATTTTAGTCAAATTTTTAATATACATACATAAGTGTTCTGCCCATGGGCAGATCTTTCACTGCAAACCCAGAATTCTCCTATCTTTCCTATTTTCTGCCTTCCTCTTAGTCTCCGCATATCTTGCATATGAGCCGTACAGAGCAGAAGTGGTGTAAGTAAAAATTGGGTGATGAGGTTTAATATAAACATTCTGTAAAATACAGCGCAAAGGAGCAATTAATATTCAATTTATTTAAACCATTAGTAGTCAGTGGATAGCACAAAGGACATATTAATTGCTACTTCGCGCTGTATTTTACAGAATTTTTACTTCAAACCTCGTCACTCAATTTTGACTTACACCACTTCTGCTCTGAACGCCTCATATATCTTAATGTCGTCTATCATCTGATATCTTCTTCTGCCCCGAACTCTTCTCCCGTTCACCATTCCTTCCAGTGCATCCTTTAGTAGTCAGTTTCTTCTCAGTCAGTGACCTAATCAATTCCTTTTTCTCTTCCTGATCAGATTCAGCATCATTCTTTCTTCACTCACTCTTTCCAACACAACTTCATTTCTTATTCTGTCTGTCCACTTCACACGCTCCATTCTTCTCCATATCCACATTTCAAATGCTTCTATTCGTTTCTCTTCACTTCCTCGTAATGTCCATGTTTCTACCCCATATAGTGCCACACTCCACACAAAGCACTTCACTAGTCTCTTCGTTAGTTTTTTTTCCAGAGGTCCGCAGAAGATGATCCTTTTTTCTATTAAAAGCTTCCTTTGTCATTGCTATCCTTCTTTTGACTTCCTGGCTGAAGCTCATGTTACTGCTTATAGTATATTCCAAGTATTTGAAGCTGTTCACTTGCTTACTGCCTCATTTAGATTTCGCAAGTTTATCTTCTTTAGTTTTCTTGCGACAATTATGGTCTTCGTCTTGTTTGCATTTACCTTCATTCCATACTGCTCACAACTATCATTTAGCTCTAGTAGCATATCCCTTAGTATCATTTACTCTTTTGCTAACAACGCCATATCATCAGCAAATCTTCTGTACTTTATTCTTCTTCCTCCTTTACCCCTCCAATGTTCTCCAAATAGTTATTCACCAAATCCTCCAAGTAGATGTTAAAATGTTATGTTTTATTTAACGACGCTCGTAACTGCAAAGGTTATATCAGCGTGAACGGGTGTGCCGGAATTTTGTCCAGCAGGAGTTCTTTTACCAGTAAATCTCCTGACATGAGCCTATCGCATTTAAGCACACTTAAATGCCATCGACCTGACCCGGGATCGAACCCGCAACCTTGGGCATAGAAGGCAAGCGCTATACCAACTAGCCAACCAGGTCGACTCCTCCAAGTAGATGTTGAACAGGGTAGATTATAAACGACGTCCTTGTGGTATTCCTCTCCCTAGTTCACTTTCTTCTCCTTTCTTCACTTTGACTCGTTGTTTCATATAGGTTAATGAACAGTCTCCTGTCTATCCAATCCACACTTATTTTCTTCAGGATGTATAGTGAGGGTCACATAAGAACAGTTCCTAAACAGCAAATATTGCCGTCTTGTCAGTGTTGCCAGCTGTTGCCAGATATCACACGTTCCTACGTACTAAATGACTTATTTACTTACCGTACTTTATGTTGGAAGGTTATTATTCTAAATAATTCAATATTTGTAGCATATTTTCATAGACAAACTATACGTGAAAGGGAACACCATGTCAAGTATTTTGTCTGGCATTACGAAATTCATTGGTTTGAATAAACAATTGACTCACGTTACCTAACCTAAAAATGTATTTTGTTTGACCACATGAAATTATTAGTACTAACTTCGAAAACTTACCAGACTATAGTCTTGAATTATAACCACAACGCAACACATAAAATAAATATTATGTATTAATATTAATACTGATATTAATTAATTATTAGTATGTTCAAATTTCACTAGCTTCCAGTAAACGGCTCAGAGATCTAGTACAATTTTGATTTCATGGAACTCCAGTATCGACAAATTTTGTTGATATTTGTCTCAGCTGCCAATATACCAGTTACAAAATCACTACCATTTGTAGTATTTGTCAGTATCGAAATACGAAACGTACTTGGCAAAAGAAAATTGAACCTGTAAACTAGAAAATCACCACACAATCCACTAGCATATGTAGTAAAGGGGCAAAATGGTTAGGTTTCACAATTAGAGTATGAAGTAAGCTGATCCCGACTATACATCAGTTTATTTGTAATATAATGCACCAAATAAAGTAAAGATTGTCGTTTAGTTGCAGTAGTTCAATATTTATTACATTATTCGCACTATAGTTTTCATCTTCCCTAAAATTCAATACTTTTCTTTTCATGTGATATATAGAGACTATATTTACTATCAATTTTAATCAATATGTGTATGCTTTCCATGTACTGTGGGTACCTATCACCACGGCATGGCGCGTCCTCAGGTTGCGGATAGAGGAGACGGCCTCCAGATATGGAGGGTAGCTGCGAGTATATTGAATAAGCAGTCGTGGACAGACGATAAGGGGTGATCCTCCAGCTTGGGGGTAGGGCGAAGGGCTAACAACCCATCACCGTAAAAAACAGCTTGTTACGAAACCTAACAGTAAGCCTCGGAATGGGACTGTTATAGTACCGGTTGTTCTGTATGGTTGTGAAACTTGGACTCTCACTTTGAGAGAGGAACATAGATTAAGGGTGTTTGAGAATAAGGTTTTTGGGAAAATATTTGGGTATAAGAGGGATGAAGTTACAGGAGAATGGAGAAAGTTACACAATGCAGAACTGCACGCATTGTATACTTCACCTGTCATAATTAGGAACATAAAATCCAGACGTTTGAGATGGGCAGGACATGTAGCACGTATGGGCGAATCCAGAAATGCATATAGAGTGTTAGTTGGGAGGCCGGAGGAAAAAATACCTTTAGGGAGGCCGAGACGTAGATGGGAAGATAAAATTAAAATGGATTTGAGGGAGGTGGGATATGATGGTAGAGACTGGATTAATCTTGCTCAGGATAGGGACCAATGCGGGCTTATGTGAGGGCGGCAATGAACCTCCGGGTTCCTTAAAAGCCAGTAAGTAAATAAGTAAGTAAATAAGTAAGTAAGTAAGTAAGTATGTGTATGCTTTAACATAATTTATTTTGTATTAGTGATAAGAACTAGATAGTGGAACAAACAGTAGCTGCGTTCAACTGTTTATTTAGTGATCGTGCTAATCATTGAAATATGTAATGAATTAAACTGAAAGTAATATAGTGACAATAATCATTTTTATCATAGACTATGATTTATGTCTATCGTGCTTGTCGATAACACTGAACAACACATCTTTACTTTTTGTCTTGCTCCGAAATAAAAATAGGTGAATATTACTAATATGTGTGCCCTAAATCTGAATTTAAAATTCAAATTGCTCCATCACGTATCATTTTTCGAGGAAAATGAATTGAATTTTTTTATGAAAACATCCTTTTCTATTTTTCACTACTACATTGGGGATGTAAAATGTCTCATAATTCTTGAAAAATGTGTATCTTCATCATCATCCTATAGCTCTACAACCCTTTGAGTTTAGCCTCGGCTTCCTTTGTGATAGATGCCCATATATCTCGATCCAAAGCCTTGATGAAAAATGTGTATTAGATATAAAAATAATGTTACATAGTTTAAAACACAATAACAATAAAAATATTTCATGCGTATAATGAGAAAAATCTAGGAATTTTAACTTACAATTAAAATAATTTTTTGGAAAACTTCTGTGTATAACTAAACCCAGGACTGTCTTTTACAAGGAACCAACAATAGTCTGCAAGCATGCTGGATAATGATCTTAATTTATATCGCCTTTCCACTTCAGCTATATCTAGATGGAATCTTTCCACATGCTTGTCACTTACCGCTCCAAGGTTAAGAGGAAAGAAATCCAAATGAGAATGTAAAAAGTGCATTTTGAGAGATATATTACACTCCATTTCCCAATATGCACTTGACATTGTTTCCACAACAAGTTCTATATAGTTGTCTGCCCTAGAATTTCCAAGGATATTTGAGCAAACATCTTTGAAAGAGCGCCATGTCATTTTTTTTGTAAAGGAAAGTTTTTCCTCAAACAAAGATTCAGCTATAACTTTGCGAATTTGTGGATCAGTGAAAATGCCTTCTTTTAATTTCCCTTCACTCAAAATGGTAAACGTTTCTTTTAAATACTGAAAACCACATCCTTGTTTGTTCATTGCGTAGACCTCACTTTGAACTGTTACAAAATTTACTGAATAGAAGGGACCAATATTTGTTTATTTATTATAAGTAAAAAAGAACATGCCAACAAGCATAAGAAACCGGAAATAAGATATAAACTCATAAAATAAATTAGCTTTTGTTTTAGTTTATATCCCCAACCCGCTCAAGATGTTTCCTGGGGAAGCGCTTATCGAAAAGTGAAGTAATAGCATATCTTACAAACCTTACGAAGAAAAGAAATGCATTTTCAGATTCATCGCACACAAAAGCATAAGGGACACATTGTTTTAAGTCGGAGCAAAATTCTTGTTGTTCAGTGTAATTTATGATTATGTATCCACAATAACAATAATACTGAAAAAAATATATAGTGAATATTTGAATTGGAAGCCACACTATTCTGAATGAAACTTGAATGCAAGTATTAGAATTCTAATTAAAATAAAATTCTTCCCTAATTGCCAGCGCTTTAGTGCAAAGTTTAATGCTCTAGTGAAGATCTTTAACAGCCCACGCAAACCCACATTTCGACGATCGATACTAGAGACCAGTAGTGGGTGAGTAGGTCATCCAAGAGGCTCGTGCCCTGTAGATTGTTTCCTCCCTGAGAGATAAATTAAATATAAACTTCTATCTTATAAACGATGAAACTAGTATAGAATAAACGTAACAAGAAGTTTATGTTATATTTTGTGAGAAATAGCTAATTCGAATGAAATGAAAATAAGGGAAGTAGCGAAATTTAAATTAAATTCAATGTTTTGTATGTCATCAATAGATACGTACCATTTTATATAAATAAACATTTCTAGACTTTAGTGAAACACAATTAATTATACATTATAAAATATTTATTACTCTGTTGAAGACATATGCTTATTTTTCACTAGAAAAACTATCTTTTTAAACACCTTTTTTTGTCTTCGTTATTTATATTTTTATTTCTTATTTACTTTTTGAAACACTGAAATAATGTGACCTAGTCAAGGATTATATTTCTTGAAATCGTGTAACTCTAAATAGTGAAATACGCGAGAGAAGTAATTTCAAATCAGTTATATTATTTGTATATAAAACTAGTGGTCTGTTCAAATTCCACAAATTAATCGTCATTAATGGTCAATCACTCTACTTTCGAGAAAACTAAGGGCCTTTCAACAGAATTAAAAATACCGGTACTTTATTTTACTCTGCCCAATATTATAACAGACGAGTGGTGATTTTTATAAACTGACTGCATTACTATAATACTAAAACCTTAAACCTATAATGCTTACTTACTTACAAATATAAATGACAATTAAAATTTATTACATGTGCCGTCTATGCTTATCCTTATTTAACAAATATATTGGTTATACAATATTTTGTTACATAATATATCTATTTAAACGTTTTCGGCTCTATGGAGCCATCATCAGAAACAAGTAAGCCCATATGTATGGTGTGAGTACACTATATGTTGCCGTACAAGTCAACTCATTAATAGCATTGAGATATGTATATACTTTGTTCTGGTAACGAGCATCATTGAAATTTTGAGTATAGATATTACATTTGATACTTTCTTCCCCACAGCTGTTGCCCCAGCTCCTACCAAATATGGAAAGCTACATAATCATCAAACTGGACGACTATTAATTCTGATCTTAACAATTTTAAAGTATTTAGTTAATTTTATCATCAGCAATTGTAACACTTTATTACGGCCCATAGAGCCGCTTTGTATTTTTATTGTAATTTCTGCCATACAATTATTGATTTTACATAGAAACATGTCATTTTAATTTTTAATATTAATTGAGTTGACTTGTACGGCAACATATAGTGTACTCACACCATACATATGGGCTTACTTGTTTCTGATGATGGCTCCATAGAGCCGAAAACGTTTAAATAGATATATTATGTAACAAAATATTGTATAACCAATATATCTGTTAAATAAGGATAAGCATAGACGGCACATGTAATAAATTTTAATTGTCATTTATAATAATTAGCTTATCGGCCCCATCATGCCTCTTAAAATTACTTACAAATAGCTTTTAAGGAAACCGGAGGTTCATTGCCGCCCTCACATAAGCCCGCCATCGGTCCCTATCCTGTGCAAGATTAATCCAGTCTCTATCATCATATCCCACCTCCCTCAAATCCATTTTAATATTATTCTCCCATCTATGTCTCGGTCTCCCCAAAGGTCTTTCTCCCTCCGGCCTAAAAAATAACACTCTATATGCATTTCTGGACTCGCCCATACTTACTACATGCCCTGCCCATCTCAAATGTCTGGATTTAATGTTCCTAATTATGTCAGGTGAAGAATACAATGCGTGCAGTTCTGCGTTGTGTAACGTTCTCCATTTTCCTGTAACTTCATCCTTCTTAGCCCCAAATATTTTCCTAATCACCTTATCCTCAAACACCCTTAAACTCTGTTCCTCTCCCAAAGTGAGAGTCCAAATTCCAAACCATACAGAATAACCGGTAATAGAACTGTTTTATAAATTCTAACCTTCAGATTTTTTGACAGCAGACTAGATGACAAAAGCTTCTTAACCGAATAATAACAGGCATTTCCCACATTTATTCTGCGTTTAATTTCCTGTCGAGTGTCATTTGTATTTGTACTGTTGCTCCAAGACATTTGAAATTTTCTTGTTTACTTTTTAAAACACTGAAGTAATGTGATACAGTCAAGGATTGTATTTCTTGAAATCGTGTAACTCTGAATAGTGAAATACGGGAGATAAGTAATTTCAAATCAGATATGTTATTTGTACAGAGAAGTAGTGAATTCTGTGGATATTCCGCAAATTAACCGTCAATAATCGAGAAAACTTAGAGCCTTTCAACAGAATTACAAATACCGGTACTTTATTTTACTCTGCCCAATATTTTAATAGACGAGTGGTGATTTTTATAAATTGTCTGCATTATTATAATACAAAAACCTTAACACTGTAATGGTTACCTACTTACTTACAAATAGCTTTTAAGGATACCAGAGGTTCATTGCCGCCCTCACATAAGCCCGCCATCGTGCCTATCCTGTTCAAAGATTAATCCAGTCTCTATCATCATATCCCACCTCCCTCAAATCCATTTTAATATTATCCTCCCAGCTATGTCTCGGGCTTCCCAAAGGTCTTTTTCCCTCCGGCCTACCAACTAACACACTAACTATATGCATTTCTGGATTCGCCCATACGTGCTACATGCCCTGGCCATCTCAAACGTCTGAATTTAATGTTCCTAATTATGTCAGGTGAAGAATGCAATGCGTTTAGTTCTGCGTTGTGTGACTTTCTCCATTCTCCTGTAACTTCATCCTTCTTAGTCCCAAATATTTTTCTAAACATTTTATTCTCAAACACACTAAATCTCTGTTTCTCTCTCAAAGTGAGAGTTCAAGTTTCACAACCATACAGAATAACCGGTAATAGAACTGTTTTATAAATTCTAGCATTCAGATTTTTTGACAACAGACTAGACGACAAAATCTATCCTATATCCCTATATGCTATCGTAAGTAATTATGACGTATAATGGGTAAATAATTCATCCATATTTCTTTTCCCGCCAAGCCAGACTCTTGTTCTTCTAGCTATGCCTCCATTTGTCTGTTGCTGACTAGCAGTCGTGGCAACAGGTTGCAACCTATAGGCTTAGCTTAGTTATTATATGATATATTTGGAAGTGTACGTCAGATTTACGTATCAATAGTATTGATAGAAAACTTTCTGACAGTGCAGTTTATATATTTTACATAAGTGTATTTTACCAAACAAAGTAACACTGGATGAAAACTTACGTGATAATCCTGACACTATTATAAAAATTATAGATGAAAGTTCAGATGATGGTGTTGAAGACAATGTAGAGACTGATGACAAAGTTTGTGACAGTGACAATAGCATTTATATACAAGATAAATAATATGGGCAAGCAAGGGTAACCTTGTCGAGCACCACTATTTTACTGCATGCAAAAGTTCATGGTAAAATATTTGGTGGAAATACCAGTCCTTATCTACAGAAATTCCTTAAGCCTGTCCAGAGGTTAAAGTTGTTAACCCCTACATGGAACTAAGTTAACGTTTCGGCCAGAAACTAACATTTAGGGTAATATGGTGGTTTCAAATCTCCAAATAAGAGAAGGCAGTCAAATTCAAAGATGATAATCTGGATACTATTGAGGAAGTCAATTATGAAAATATTGAAAATATCTTTATAAGAAACATGCTGTAATACTAAAAACTCAAAGTACAATACTTTGAATTTAGGGGAATTTCTTGAAATGTTGATGTTTCAAGCACTGATATATCTAGATACACCTATGATTTCTTTACTTCTAGTAGACGTCAAATGCTTTTCTTCAGCTCACAAATCACTATTTTCCTAAAAAGTTATAAATTTCAGAGTACTCATAACCACAGTCGTAAATATTATCAGTATAATCATAGAGTATCATGACATCATGGCGAGGATCGTTATAATCAAATATTATAATATCGAAATTTGTTATTATTAGAATCATATACAGAATGTTTCCGAAATGGTGTTACAAACTTTCAGGGATGATGGGGAAGGGCACATGTATCAATTTGAGATAAGGAACCCTGGTCCGGAAATGACCGATTCGAAAGTTACAAGCAAAAATAGTTCTGTGGAAATGAAATAATTTTATTCCTCTGTAAACCTTATTTTTGTGTATTTATCTGTACATATTACACATACTGTATTCATCGGACGTTGTTTACATTGTCTACTTACAGTATTCCATTCAGTGCGCTGTCTGAAGGGTGGGGACAGGAAACTACACTAAAGAAATGCAGATGGCGTAATGTGTAATGGACATGGTCGGTCTTGATATGCACGTCTGTAGACAGCAGTGTATGTGTACAAGTTGCAGTGTCCAGTCGATCAGTCCTAGTGAAATGGAAGAACACGAGAGCGGAATAAGCAGACCTGATTTTCGAATACGGATGAGCCACAGATTGTATCGGGTCAAGTACCCACATAGGAGACATCCGGCCCATACTATTTTTCCACGACTGTTCCAAAGTTTAAGGGAAGGAGGGCAAGTGTTGCCAAATTACAATTCCATTTCCACACAACTATTTTTGCTCATAACTTTCGACTCAGTCATTTACGGACAATGGTTCTTTATCTCAAATTGATTCATGTGCCCTTCGCCATCATCCCTGAAAGTTTGTAACGCCACCTCGGAAACACCCTGTATATACAATTATTACTGTATTTAATTAATGTTATAATTATAAAATATAGTAATATCGTAATATTAACGTAATTTTCATTATCATCTTAAGTCCCACTGTTATAATATAATCACCATCATTATTATCCACTTGATAATCATCATCATCATTAGACATCATCACACATAAGAAATTATCACTATCACTGATACAAAATGGATAGATAACTTATAGGTCTATCGAAGATGCTAATGTAAGAGCTGTTGTAAGTGAAGTAGATGATCTAAATTGACAATTCCCGAATCATGTGAGACACTTGAGAAGCAGTAAAAAATTTGAATATGCATGCTGAATAAGCCTAGAAGAATTAGAACCATATTTCTAACTCAAATTTAAGAGCAAAGAGTGAGAAGTCAGAGCTCAAATGTAAATCAGTTTGCGAAGTTAGTTAAAGGAGCTTTGTCAGCAACTTCATCACTTGCTATGTGTATATGACTAACAATTAATCACATAATTCTCAAATGTTTTGCGTTGCCGTATCTCATTCCACCGATCTGTGTGATGCTAAATGGCTCTTTTATCGAATCCATCAACGTAATTTATCAGCAAAGGAAGGCCATTAAACTACTGATGAGCCCCCATTAACAAGCAGAAATATCAAGAAATCAGCATGACAATATAAAACGTTTCAGTGGCATGATAACAAAAGCTTTTAAATTCATCTAATACCTTGGTTATTAATAACGTGATAATTCAATGGCAGCAGGTCTGTTCTAGTAGAAGAACACTTTCATAGTTGGCAACTTATTGTAGGGAGGCGCCCAGCGAGTTTGCATAACAATGTCCTTTATTTCCGAATTGAATGCAGGAGGGTAGGCATTGAAGAAAAAGTACCCTTTTCGCGCCGCAAATGTTTTCATGTAAAATGAGAAAATATATTTCATATGACTATGCTATCATTTATATTTCAATTCATGTCCCGGGCGAGAAGTGCGATGGTTTACTAAACAAGGTTCCGAATTCAACCTTTGATCTAGTTGAAGATAAGTATTACATAAATCAACATTCATTTAGAGTACAGAAACTAAAAGTTAAGTGATAAGTAACTCAGTTTAGCTTATTGATTTTGCCAAAGACAAACAATCTACAATTTAATGTGAATTTTAAACTACAAACATAGTATAGTTAATTAATAATTTCACACCATATTTTAAATAGAGATATCTCTCTGAAAGTTCAAGATTAATAATAAAGACATCCTTCTTCAACTACAAATATCTCCTTAGAGGTAAATGATTAATGATATGACACTTGTTTACAAATACAGAGTTCTCGTTAAAAGTAATACGATTAACAAGTGACACTCTTTTGTAACATCAGAGTTCTCATTATTATGATAATACCTTTCGCGTGAACTAGGATATCTCGTTAAAATTATATGCTTAATAATGCCACCTTCCGTTTTAATTACAGAGTTCACATTAAAAGTATATTAATGACGTAAATTTACTTTCTAATTGCAGAGTTCTCGTTAAAAGTAGGCCCTATACATTTAGTGTAGGCCTATAGTTCCTTTTTAATTAGAGATTTCTCCTTAAGAGTATATGATTAACAGTGTTTTTCTTACAAGTATACGATTAATAATATGATGTTCCTTTTTCACTACAGAGGTGTCGTTAAAAATTAATAGTTTAATAATATGATATTCCTTTTCAATTACAGGGATGTCGTTAAAAAGGAATATCATATTATTAAACTATAAATTTTTAACTACAGAGGTGTCGTTAAAAGTTTATAGTTTAATAATATGATATTCCTTTTTAACTACAGAGGTGTCGTTAAAAGTTTATAGTTTAATAATATGATATTCCTTTTTAACTACAGAGGTGTCGTTAAAAGTTTATAGTTTAATAATATGATATTCCTTTTTAACTACAGAGGTGTCGTTAAAAGTTTATAGTTTAATAATATGTTATTCCTTTTCAACTACAGGGGTGTCGTTAAAAGTTGATAGTTTAATAATGTCATATTCCTTTTCAACTACAGGGGTGTCGTTAAAAGTTGATAGTTTAATAATGTCATGTTCCTTTTCAACTACAGGGGCGTCGTTAAAAGTTTATAGTTTAATAATGTCATGTTCCTTTTCAATTACAGGGGTGTCGTTAAAAGTTTATAGTTTAATAATGTCATGTTCCTTTTGAACTACAGGGGCGTCGTTAAAAGTTTATAGTTTAATAATGTCATGTTCCTTTTCAATTACAGGGGTGTCGTTAAAAGTTTATAGTTTAATAATGTCATGTTCCTTTTCAACTACAGGGGTGTCGTTAAAAGTTTATAGTTTAATAATGTAATGTTCCTTTTCAACTACAGGGGTGTCGTTATAAGTTTATAGTTTAATAATATCATGTTCCTTTTCAACTACAGGAATGTCGTTAAAAGTTTATAATTTAATAATGTGATATCCCTTTTCAACTACATGGATGAAGTTAAAAGTTTATAGTTTAATAATGTGATGATCCTTTTTAATTACAGAGATGTCGTTAAAAATTTATAGTTTAATAATACGATATTTCTTTTCAACTACAAGAGTGTCGTTAAAAGTTTATAGCTTAATAATGTGATGTTCCTTTTTAACTACAGAAGTTTCGTTAAAAGTTTCTAGTTTAATAATATGATATTCCTTTTCAACTACAGGAGTGTCGTTAAAAGTTTATAGTTTAATAATGTCATGCCTTTTCAACTACAGAGGTGTCGTTAAAATTTTATAGTTTAATAATGTGATGTTCCTTTTTAACTACAGGGGTGTAGTTAAAATTTGTAGTTTAATAACATAATATTCCTTTTTAACTACGAGGTATCGTTAAAATTTACTGTTTAATAATATTATATTCCTTTTCAGCTATAGGGGTGTCGTTAAAAATGTATAGTTTAATATCGTGATATTCCTTTATAAATACAAATTTTTCGTTAGAACTATAGGAACAATAATGTGATGTTATTTTAACTACAAGTTTTTTCTTAAAAGTATATGTTCAATAACGTTATGTTTTCTTTTAACTATAGAGGTGCCGTTAAAAGTTTATAGTTTAATAATGTAATGTTCCTTTCTAACTACAGAGATGTCGTTAAAAGCTTATAGTTTAATAATGTAACGTTTTTTAAAACTACAGAATTCTCGTTAAAAATATAGAATGAAGAATGTGATGTTCCTTTATAACTATAGAGTTCCCATTAAAATCTTATACTATTTATAGTGTAATGTTCCCTGTAATTACGAGTTCTCGTCAAAAGTATGGTTAATAATGTGTCGTTCATTTTATAGAGTTTTTGTTTAATGTGTATGGTTACTGATGTGAGGTTCCTTTAAGATTTCTTTCAAAGTGATATTATGAATAATATGACGTTCTTTTCTAGCAAGTGGTTCTTGTTAAAAGTATATGAGTACTTACTTACAAATGGTTTTAAGGAACACGGAGGTTCATTCCCGCCCTCACATAAGCTCGCTATCGGTCTCTATCCTGTGCAAGATTAATCTAGTCTCTATCATCATATCCCACCTCCCTCAAATCCATTTTAATATTATCCTCCCATCTACGTCTTGGCCTCACCAAAGGCCTTTTTCCCTCCGGCCTCTCAACTAACACTCTATATGTATGTTTGAATTTGCCCATACGTACTACATGCCCTGCCCATCTCAAACGTCTGGATTTAATGTTCGTAATTATTTCAGGTGAAGATGACAATGCTTGTAGTTTTGCGTTGTGTGAGACAAGACAACTATTTATCTATTATTCCCCTTTTAGGGGCAGACACGGACTGGGACTGTCTTCGCACGCAGTCCGCTCTGGTGGGCCCATTGTACTACCTGAAATGGAATGGTGTGCATGCCCTAAGACTTCCAGTGCTACAAATTTCCCTTCGCATTGCTACCAAACCTCCCCCCCCCCCTATAGCCTACATGATTCCTTTACAATTCTACGTAGTCCTCACCGCGGTACCTCAACCCCTGTCCCACGAGTTACCGTGAGCCAAATAGAGAGCCCACGGTGCTACCACCAACAACGAATGACCACATATCCACGAGGTCCAATTTCGGGGGTGGCCCGCAGGCTACTCTACATCGGAGCAAGTCATGAACTTAGGAAAGAAACGGAGATAATGACGAAAGAGAGGAAGTGTAATTGCGATTTCGAAGTTAATTCGAGGTCCAGAACCAAAAGTTACCCAGCAATTCTGCTTCAGTAGGTTGAGGGAAAACCTCGGGAAAAACCTCAAACAGAAAACTTGCCCCAATCAGGATTTGAACCCGAGCCCGCTCATGTAATGGTCAGACGTGCTTACCGTTAATCCACAGCGGTGGACGAGAAGAGAAGATATTTTTCTAATAAAAACAGCTTGGTTGGGAAACTCTAGTCGACATAGACTACAGGGAAGACCCAAACTCAGAGAAATCAAGTTCCTTTGACCTGAAGATAACGAAGAGAGATCACAGGAGGGAGTAGAATGGAAGAATGAAGCCAAAAACATCCTTCAGTTTGAAGCATCACGGAAGTAAGTGGGTCTATAAGTAGGCTATATTCAATATAAACATATGATAATTTATTTAACACTCGAATAAAATGATTATCCGTTAATGAAAGCCTTGTAAAAGTGTAAAAATGAAGGAATTTACACACCGATTATTTAGTCCTGACAGCTCGGCGACGCGAATGACGGGAAGTAATAGGAGTAGTGGGAAGAGCTTCGGTGTAGAGATAATGGCGAGCGGTCAATAAAGAAATGCAGTACAGCTTAACTGTACTGGAAACATACGCCTACCACTCTACCGTATATGGGACATACGATCGCTCTGAAAGCAAGCGACTGGCTAATCCGAACACCCCTTGGCGTAAGTTAATGGACTCGCCTGACCCAGGTGCACATTGTCGGCGACTGTCAGGACTAAATAATCGTAATGTAACATGGTGCTTTTGATCCGAAGATAAGTTTTACTGAAATTAAACAGTAGATTAAGGTTAGGTTTACAGGAAATTTATTTTTCTCATGGAGAATGAATTTTTGTTTATTTGGTCTATTTCCTTAATGATAAGATAACGCCAGTTTTATGAAGTAATTAATTTATGTAACTTTAAGTAACAACATTTTAGTTTCAAGATGTCTGTATTAAAGGTACAATAATGTAAAAATTACATAATTTTCCTGACAAAGATATTTTTGGAGATCTTCCGTAGTATACTACTTTTACGAGGGAGAGTTGAAAAGTAACCTTAATAATTGTTTTATTAATTTAATATGTACAATAAGACTACAAACACTTCATCGCTTTTCAACATTGTCCCCACTATGTTCAATGCAAGTGTTCCTGTCATACTAAGTTGAAAAGTGATGAAGTGTTTGTAGTCTTATTGTACATATTCAATTAATAAAACAATTATTAAGGTTACTTTTTGACTCTCCCTCGTATTTATCATATTATGGTCTTACGTTAGAGACAAAATCTTGAATAAAATTTGTTTCATTCATTTTACAGTAAATCGTCATTTGTTTCACTTCATTAAATGGAGACTCGTTCATTTTAAGTAAATATTACGATATATCATGTGCATCGTTTTCTAATGCACTGAATTGCAAGAAGGTGTTATTGAATATGAATATCGAATAAATAACTGATATGCATACACAGGAAGCTAGGCGGACAGACAGACAAATATACAGACAGACTGACAGACGGAGTGTCAGAAATAATTTTTTTTTGATAACAAGAATGGTGGAAACGTGTGTTTCCTTGAAAATATCGAAACAGATTTTTGCAACGTGCTTATAATGAGAAAGTAACAAGAAGTCACTTCAACTAAATAAGAGTCCCTCCAATTTCCTGCCCTCATTTTATAGAGAACTCAACGATCCACAGGGCCGTTGTGATAGGAACGACGAGATAAATTCACTGTCTATAAACAAAATCGATTTATCGACGTCCTAAATGTTTGTAGTCATTACGCATGAAGCTGAGAATAAAATATGTACTTAAAAAATACCACAATAATACTTCTATTGACTGGCCAACTTCGGAAGAATGGAAAATTTAGGACTCCAAAATAGAATTTCCATCCCAATTGAAAGGAACGTGAAGCCTAGGGCAATGATAGAAAGATGGGAGAACGAAATTAGCGGCAGCAGTTATAAGTAGAGCATTCATTTTTAGCCCCTTACCTTTTAGTTGTGTGCACATGGAGTTTACGTCGTTATTGTTGACATCAGATTGAAGGGGTGGAGTACCCGCTGGGACATTCTGGACACGTACACTCACATTAATATAAAGGTGAGTCACTTCTGTTAATCATTCTTGAGCGAAACAAATGAACTTCAACTGTTGCAATTTATAACTAAGTGCATGCGTAAAGTATCGAAATTAAAGATTCTCCTGCGATCACTCAACAACAGTTTGTATTTAGAGAAACTTCTCTCGCCATCACAAGACGTTACTGGAGCAAACAGGAAATAAGGAATATTACTGTCTTTTACTCCCCCTTGTTCCAGTTTTTTGCCACAATGCTGAATAACCAGGGATCTTGTGTAGGACGCCTTTAAGTTTATTCTTAACTTTTATCGCCAACAGTATTACCTTGTACATCTAGAACATTCACGTTTCTTTCAAGTTCTTCTATTAAATTAAGGGCGCCCGATATATTCAGATCGCGAGCTTCTAAACGTGTAATTGTTTTAGAGAACCCTGAAACTACCAAGATCTGCAACACTTAGCGAACGATTCGTTGTGTATATTTTTCCAGAAAGTCGTTAAAATAACTATTTTAGAGCTTGTGAAATGGTATATTACATTTAACCATCATTTCACATAAATCTCTGTAAAATTCCGAGTCCTTAACCTGATTGTCAGTAGATAAATATGTTTCTTCGAATTACAATGTTGTTTCAACTATTTACTTTTATTCCCCTTATTGACGTCTTACACAGAACACATATTTAGAGTCGGTATGTGACTTTATATGTTCATTTCCAAAGTCCTCCACAATCTTTTTCAAACGATCGATCGTGTAAAGAACGTTTAGCTTTCGGCATTGTAAATGCACTGATCTTGTACAACTAAAGATAATTGACATGGTACGTTCGCTATGTGATCTACATGGACGGTCTGTCTTACAACTCCGCAACTATTTTGTACGTACGCAAGGTCAAGTGACGTCATCCATACTCCGTACAGCTAACTTAACATTCGCTGCCTGTCGTGTTACGGGGCTAAAAATGAATGCTCTAGTTATAAGGGTCTAAAAGTGAGAAAGATAAGGAGAACAGACAAGACTAAAAAAGAGAAGAGAGAAGAGTGAAGGGACAAGAGAAAAGGAGAGAGAAAGGAGAAGGGAGAAGACGAGTGATGAAGGGAGAGAAGAAGAGAGGGGGAAGATAAAGAGAAAGAGAAAGGGAAAGAGAAGGAGGCGGAGGAAAAGGAGAAGGGGTAAAAGAGGGAAGTGAGAAAAAAGAGAAGAGAGAAGAAGAGAGAAGGAAAGGAAAGGAAAGGAAAGGAAAGGAAAGGAAAGGAAAGGAAAGGAAAGGGGATGGGAGAGAGGGATAGGAGGAAGGGTCGGTGGAAGGGTGGGGAATGGAGGGAAGGTAGAAAGAGTGGGGGAGAGAAGAGGAGGGGAATTGAAAGAGATGGAGAGAAGTAGAAAGGATAGAGGAAATGAATGAGGAGAGGAGAGATTGAACCCCCTGAATGTTTCTTCAAGAGACACGGAGATCCTTGCTGTCACTCTCTTCCACAAAAGGTTATTTTTGTATCTTCCATCTCTCTATCGTTATTTTGCAGACAACTATTTCATCTTAAGACGTATTGAAATGTATTAATTATATTAATTCGGTATGTATAGCAGATGAAAAACAAGCGCTTTATATTTTATTTTGCTCTATTCTTCCCATGTGAAACTCCGAAAGCAGGACGGTGAAGGGGAATGTTACGGCAGAGTTAGAAGGGGGTGAAGATAATTACCAGTATCTTCCTCCTTTCATTCTCATGAGATTCTCCCTTGAGGGGAATCCCCTCATTAGGGGTAGTTCTGAAATGACCTTTGACACAATTCACAGCAGTTCCCGTTCCACTATGCACATACCATTAAACCTAAAAGCTACCTCCTGACTGCACAGTCAGTTCCAGAGATTTTGTTGACAATGTCGGATAAGAGGCTCTCAGCAATGATAAACTATAGTACAAGCCTTGGTAACAATGACAATACTTTACGGCGTCCCAGCAAACAAGCTAAATAGTATACGTTCCGTCCTTGCTAAAGCTGAACAACTTGTATTCTTTAAGGCGATGAACGAAAATCAAGTTTCCAAGAGACCAGAAGTATTCAAATTTGGATATCTCATGACAATTGTGTCTAAAATAGTGCAGAGTGCTGTGCTGAAAGCAACGGGAAGGTGCCTCATTTATCTTAATTGCAAACGTGGCATGAGTGCTTTGTGTGGAGTGTAACATTGTATGGGTCAGAAAAATGGACATTACGACGAAGTGAAGAGAAACGACTAGAAATATTTGAAATGTGGATATGGAGAAGAATGGAGCGTGTGAGATGGACAGATAAAATAAGAAACGAAGCTGTGCTAGAAAGTATTGGCTGAAGAAATATAAGTGCTGGGACTGATCAGGAAGAGAAAAATAAATTGGCTGGGTCACTGGATTGGTGAACGGAAGAAACTTTTGGAGCAGAAGAAGTTATTAGATAATAGGAAACATCAAGATACATGAATTATACGTGGAGACTAAGAGCAATGTGAAAAATAGAAAAGGTTGGAGAATGCTTGGTTTGCAATGAAGGACTGCCCTTAGGCAGAACACTATGAATGAATGAATAAATAGTAAAATAAAAACAAAAAATTATATTATTCGATTAGATAATTGAGTATGCAAAGCAAATGTCATGACGAACATGTAGAAAATAGAACATATAAGCCTATACGAGATCCTTCTATGTAATAATTATTACTTTCTTACCGAACGAGGACTGAATATAAAGTAATTGCATACCCATTTCAAATAATCCTAAGAAGCTTAAAGACTTGTGGAATACGAGGCGGCGTTTAGGGAATGTCGTTACAGAAATTTAGTGCACTACTCTACACCCCTTGTGATGAAATTTAAGGATGCTATAGAGTGAGCCATTGAAGTGCAAATCAACGCGCCGTCTTTTTGCTATCATCTTTGACGTAAGCAGGTATCGTTGTGTAGCAGGGATACAACAATCATCTACAATTGAGTTAAAAAGTTACTTACTTAACAATTTTTTTGAAAGGGGGTCCTAAAACTTGCCGTCTTCGCTGTTCAAGGCCCGTATTCACCAATCGGTAAATTGTTTATCCCCTTTTTTAGAAAAAGAAAAGTTAGATAATAGCTACCTTTGTATTCACCAACAAAATTATCTCGATTAATATTTGAGCAAAAAAATTCGCTCCGGCGCCGGGGATCGAACCCGGATCCTTGGTTCTACGTACCAAGTGCTCTGACCACTGAGCTACGCCGAATTCAATCCACAGCACCGGATAGAACTCTCCTCCTACAATGTTCCTTTAGTGGCCTGCCTCCAAGTTCGAGGAGTAGGAGGAGAGTTCGATCGGTACTGTGGATTAAATTCGGCGAAGCTCAGTGGTTAGAGCGCTTTGTACGTAGAACCAAGGACCCGGGTTCGATCCCCGTCGCTGGAGCGAATTTTTCTCCTCAAATATTAATTATCGCTATAACAGATATATTCTGTTGGACCAATTAATAACATCTTTAATAAAAAATTATCTCGGTTAATTGGGATTATGTCGGTTTGAACTTTACTGAAGAAATTTTGACAGGTAGAAAAGGAAAAACTAGGCATTAAGATGGCGTGTAGGTAACTGGAATATTTAATTAATGAAAGAGAAAATTATAGTTACGAGAAATATGATCCTGAGTGTAAAAGAAGGCGTCCTAGGTGGATAAAAGAACGCGCTACACACTTCCAGGACTACAATGACATTGATATTGTAACTCATTTCAGGTTATCTAAAACACCACATTCACCTTTGTTAGTCATCCATTTGTTACATTTTAGTTATTACCACAGTCTAGTATATACAGTCACGAAGCTTGAGTTGATGAGGGTACTAGGAACAATAGACTGTGCCGGTTCTGTTTCACATTGCATGTGATGAGGCGATAGTAGCGATCCTAGTACTTAGCAACTATCTATGGATGCATATTCCCTACGTATTGAGCTTCGTGACTGTATATACTAGACTGTGTTATTAGACCATGTGTTTTTCATTTTTTAACACTTGGGCCAGGATTGGTATGCAAATGCATATTTATACATTTGTACAACGTGTGTAATGACAAATATGCAAATATAATCATACATATTTTTTAATATTTGAGGCTTTTCTGATTACAATATACTATTGTGATTAATTCATATTGTAGCATATTTTCAGGGTTTTGTTGGATGAACTCCAAAATCTGCCATGTTGTAGAAATAAAAAAGACATTCTATAATAAGAATGCTGATAGCTAGTTTTCCGGTAATTTAATTGAGTTTAACGAATGTTGTTGTCATGATAATTATTTCGAGACCGGAGGTCTCGAAATAATTACCTAATGGCAGCAAACATGAGTTTAAAAAGCTGAATTAAATTAGGCCTACCTGGGGATAACTATTACCACGAATTATAATTATTCGGAAAGATATTTCCAATGCGAACAATTAAAAATTCGAGGTTATAATAATAAGATCCAGAAAAAAAGTCGAATCGGAGCAGAGATGAAAAAGAATAAAATGCTCCTTGGAATAAAAACAATTGAACATTTGAGGTTATAGCGACACTTTATTTTGAACTCTTTTATTATAGCTTGTCTATAATTTTCAACATGTTTAATATATTGTAAACATTTTTACTTATAGTTATTAATTGTGCAATTATTGTAATTAATTTTTGTTGCATGCATGTTAAGACTGTGGGTCTCACGTAATTGCTTGATTGTTGATGCAACGAAGCAGAGACGATACAAGTAAAACAAATGAACGTAGGAGGAAAAACTACCACTTATTAATTTTGAACAGCATACTTTTAAATATCAGTATAATTCAATTCTCATTGGTCAATCTAGTGCCAAAGAGCTCATTCATTGGGTGAGAAACGTTCTCGTGGGATTATCTATAGTAATGTGAAAAGAGTTCTGAGATTTTCTGATAAATCCACGAGCGAAGTGAGAAATCCCAAACCTCGAGTGACATTTATTAGGACTATTTCGTGAATAAAATAAAAATGTAAATAGTATATCCTTAAAATTCACTCACAACATGTTAATACTTAACCTATTCAGACACTGTGAAGTCGAAATAGATGAATAACGATTACTGCAATAAAGAAACTGAATATTATTCAGTAATGCCAAATGAGAAAAGCGAAATATAGTTTTAAAAATGTTAATTATATGTAGGCCTACTACGTTTTTATCTTGTTACTATAACAGAAATACGTTTTCATTATCTGCTGAAATCATAATTTAATTTAAACATTTTAGAGTATAATTACAAATAACTTGATTAATACATTAATTAAATGAACAATTCTTATGAATAAGTGTCTTTTTTTTAGGTACAATG
Organism: Periplaneta americana; assembly: GCF_040183065.1. Taxonomy (NCBI): domain Eukaryota; kingdom Metazoa; phylum Arthropoda; class Insecta; order Blattodea; family Blattidae; genus Periplaneta; species Periplaneta americana. The sequence goes on along the minus strand of NC_091129.1, from coordinate 75,476,204 downwards.
GACATGAAATTAGAAGATGAAGATGATGTGGAAGTAGGATTTCGCACTTCGTTTAGTACAATGGATTCATGCTCATCGATTTACGTGGAAACAGTTGGCGACACTGACTAAACAAAAGAAAGACCATGCAATAAATTGGTAGTGATAAATCGAGCTGCAGAAATTATCATGATGTATGACTGTGATTGGTTGGAATTGAAAATATCATTATACTTCATTGGTCGAAAAGTAATGACGTCATATAAACGAAATAGTCACATTTATATCTTTTCCATCAAATTCAATAATAATTCCTTTACTTCATATGCCGTATTAAATTACTTCCTGCATTTCTCGCCAACAGTGGTCATAACTTAACACACCTAACCTATACACACCCGTAAATTTGTTTATTTTCGTATCTAATGAATTTGTAGTTTATAATATGGGCGTAGTTAATTATTTAGCATTATTCTTTCAATGTTTCTGTATGGAAAATTTAATGACTAAATGCAGTATGAACCGAAAACTTAATTTCAGAAAACCAGGTTTATAAATGGTGTGGTGAATACAGAATTGAGCGTTATCCGAGAGTTTTACAAATCAAAGATTAACAGTAAATAATACTGGCGTTGGTGAATAAGGGCCTAAGACATTTTAGGACCTCTTTAAGAGACCATCCATCATTCAATAACTCTTGATAAGCAACAGTGCCAATTTTCTAATGAATATTGAGTTTCAGTTCCTCGAGAGTGTGGATTTATCCTGTGTAAATATTTTAATTAATCCAAGAGATAAAGTCGCAGAGTGTTAGGTCTGAGGATCGAGGGGATCACAGTTAGTAAGCCAATATTTCTATTACAGAAATTAAGAGTGTGTTCAATAAGAAAAGAGTTATTATACAGGGCTTTCATTTCAAAACGTCCCAGTCTAAATAACTAAATATTTAAACTGAACTAAATTTAAACAAAAAACACGTCAATTTAGATATTGATGGAGAAGTCTGAAACCAGGCTTAACTGCATTTTAGATTTCATCCCCCACCCCCTCATCTATCCCCACTATGAAATTTCAAATGGCACCCCTATAATTTTATACTTAAATATAAAAGAGTTCAATTGTTTATACATCATATTAATTAGTTTTCGCATCTTTTGTTTTCTATCGTCTCTCTTGAAGGCTAGGCTATACACCATTTTAAATAATTTAATACACAAACACGACTATTACATGAAATGTTCAATAAGTTTTTGTAACTTTATTCTCTTCAGCTCTAATCAACAATAACAACAATTCAGGTTGCCAGGCGACGATAGAAAACAAAAGATTCGAAAACAAATTAGTGAAGTGTATAAACAATTGAATGCTCTTTCATATTTAAGTATAAAAATATAGGGGGCATTTTAAATTTGAAAGTGGGGTGGCTAGGGGTGGGGGATGAAATCTTAACTGAAATTATGCCTGGTTTCAGACTTCCCCTCAATATATAAATTGACGTGTCTTTTGTTTAAATTGAATTCAATTTAAATAATTAGTTATTTAGACTGAGAAGGTTTGAAATGAAAGGCCTGTATATTGCTTTAATTTATTTTTAATAGACATAGTTAATAAAAGAATTATTCCTTTCCAGACTTGATTAAAACCATTTGCAAATGAAGTCGAATTCTTCTTAGTTTCATTAATCATAAAATAATGTGAAATAATTTCACTATTTTCTAATGACACTGAATAAATATAGAAGAGTCGACAAACTTTCTCAGCTTTCCTATGTATTTTCCATTGTTGATTACGGTATCGGTATCATAGTAATATATTGTTGTGCTACATTTATTAATGCTAGTATTGATCAACGCGATTGCTCGTATTTGTCTTTCTTGTGTTAAATTTTATATTACCTCGTTAACATGTTTCCGCCTGCTATTGGCCATCTTCAGAACTGGTTGTTCAACAGGGATATAGTGTTAAAAGTTGTGTAATTAAGGTGCATAAAACATTTTGTTATTACTTCTAAAATATGAAATAATTAACAATTCAAGTCTCCGGGTTGCGAAAAATATTCTAGGAATTTTTCCAGGTTTCATTCTTTGCCAAATGAAATTATCATTCCGCTACAGCTCACATTTGTATTAAATTCCCCGTCATAACTGTACCGTGTACTGCTGAGAACTTACAATCCATTATATGGGAAGTATTGAGTGCTTTCCCCATTGTGATAGTTCGCTAACAGCAAGTCCTTTCAAAACAGAGTTCTTGCAAACGTCTCGTTGCTTCTGATCAATATCTCGTCTGCTTTCGGCTTACCGTTCTGTTTTTTATGCAAATATTGTCCTTCAAGCATAAAAGTAAAGTAATGTAAAAGAATAAAGCAAACAGTTGTAGTTACCGAGGTATTTTATTACCAACACATCCCGCAAGGTTGCAGGTTGAAGTTTTTCTTAATTCATACATCGGTTTGTACCTAGAGTTTAGTGTACCAAGAGTGGCACGTGAGATTGTCAAATAATATTAACATAATCTCTTTACAAATTAGCATTCTTTATTACACTAATATTAAAAGTTCTTTTCACTCTCTATATCTCAGTATCTGTTTCTCAAATCTAAATATCTTCATCGATCTCTAAGTATCTCACCCTCAATCTCTTAATATATCTCCCTCAATCTTTAAATATCTCTTTCAATCTCTGGAAGTCCCATCTCTTTCAACATCTCAATACTTCTTCCTCTTTTTCAAAATATCTCTCAATCTTTGAATATCTCCCCCTCAGCCTGTGCACATCGTCCTCTGAACCTGTCAGCCTCTGTTTATAAATCTCTAGATATTTCTTCCTCAATTTTTCAATATCTCTTAATCTCTGGAAAGTCCATTTTTCAACCTCTCACTATTACATATCTCTATGTCTAAATCTCTGAATATCTCTCAATCTTTGAATATCTTCCACTCAGTCTCTGTATTCTTCTTCTCAACTTCTCAATATCTCTTTCTCAATCTCTAGATATGTCTCCCTCAACTTTCCAATATTTATCCTTCAATCTTTCAATATCTCTCTTAATCTCTAAAAAGCTCATCTCTTTCAAACACTCTGTACCCTATCTCTCTCTCTCTCTAAATCTCTGAATATCTCTAAGTCTCTAAATATCTTTCAATCTTTGAATATCTCCCTCTCAAACTCTGTATATCTCCTTCTCAATCTTTGGAAATCTCCTTCTCAACCTTTGAATATCTCCCTTTCAATCTCTGCATATATCCCTCTCACTCTCTCAATATGTCCTCCTAAATATCTAGAAATCTCTCCCTCAATCTTCAAATATCTCTCTCAGTCACTGAAAACCTCATCTCTCTCAAACTCTCATTGTCAGTACTCTCTCTCCCTTTCTCTCTTTCTCTCTCTAAATCTCTTAGTTGCTTTCTTTCAATCTCTGAATATTTCCCTCTCAATCTCTAAATATCTGTCTCTCTCAATTTCGCAATATGTTTAAATCAATCTCTTAATATCTTTCTTAATCTCTAAAAGCCTCATACCTCTCCAGTGTACATGCAGAGAATAAAACCACGGAGCATACGCTGTACGTTATCCATGAAACCCCGACGGAAGACATTAGGAGTTCCAAAAGAAGATATTAATTGGATCAAGACTAAAGCAGCGGTGTTTCTAGTTATAAACCGAGTGGACTCAAGTTCGAGTCTCGAAACGAACGTTGAATTGGCATAAGTGCAGAGAATAAAACCACGAACTGAGGAAAGAGTATACGCTGTACGCTATCCATGAAACGACGGCGGAGGGCATTTGGAGTACCAAAAGAAGATATTAATTAAATCAAGACTAAAGCTGCGGTGTTCCTAGTTATAAACTCAGTGGACTCAAGTTCGAGTCCCGAAACGAATGTTGAATTCGCATACATGTAGTGCTCAGATGGCTCTATCATCTAACTCTGTGCAAGCATTCCCATTATCTATATAAACTATCAAAAACATCCTGAAGAGGTAGCTGCACTTTCTTTAAATTGCTTATTATTTAACGTCTGCGAGATTAGGTCTATCTAACGTCCGTGGAATTAGTGTCAGCGATAGCAGAGTGTGTGGAAACAAGTGGAAAAAAATTCAGATTTGGATCCCTGGTATGTATAAAAAAATTGTTATATAAACCTGGGTCCGAAAGTACTTTCTTTCTGAGTAGGGCTTGCAAGTATGATCATAGTGCACTTCAGTACGTTTGTTTGCTAGAATTATTAGGCATGTGATGTATTCTCTTTACATTTCCTTGGACGAACCTTCTGAATTCAGGCCGCAGCTCGTCGTCTCATCGAGGTTCGAACATCCTCATAAATTCCTGGCATAGTTCTTAGTGTCTGAATTCGCTCACGGAAAGTTCTTTCACTATCTGCAGTGATCGAATGCACCAACGACTTTAAGAAGTATAATGGGTTGAGATCTGGTGAGCGTGGAGGCCAAGCATGTTCGGATCTCGTTGAGACAAAGTCAGGCAGGAGGTCGACATTCTGAACAGACGGTAGCATTTGCATGTTTCTCACGTAGGTCTATTTGTTACAATTAAGTGAATAATGCTGTAAATTGACTACAACTATTGCAGATAAGCTAGAAAAACTAATTGCATACGTACAGAAAAGGACATTTGACACAATTACATCAAATACCCATATTGGCCTGCTTGTATATGTCGATCCAAACGAAGATCTGAGCTAAGTATCATTCTCCTATAGCATCTCGATGATTCCTGTATACATCATACTGCTTCGGGGAAATGCCAGAAACTCCGGTCCTTGAAATTAATAACGATAATTAATATATATTTATGTTCATATTCTAAGATCGAAGAAAAGTTGGAAGAAGAGCAATTTGGTTTCAGGAATGGAAAAGATTCGAGAGATGCAGTAGCATACTACGAACAATCGGCGAACGATATCTCGAGAAGAATAAAGAAATGTAGGCCTATATTGGCGGACCTAGAAAAGGCGTTTACAGGGAAGATTGGAATAAACTGATGAGAACCCTAAGAAAATTGGTGTGGATTACACAGAGAGGAGGCTGTTCAGTAATCGTTTTATGAAACAACGAGTAAAAGTCAGGATGCTAGAAGAAATATCTGGAGGAAGCGAAATAGGGATGGAGTTCGACAAGGATATCTTTTATCAATTATCACCTACCCTGTTCAACAACTACTTGGACGATTTAGTGTAGGACTGTTTTCAGAATGAGAGGGGTGATAGTAGGAGGAAGAAGCATAAAGTGCATAAGATTTGGTGATGATATGGCGTTGTTAGCTGAAGAGGAGACGATACTGAGCGATATGCTACTAGAGCTAAATGACAACTGTGAGAATTATAGATTGAAGATAAATGCAAACGAGACGAAGACCATGGTTATTGGAAGAAAAATAAAGGACGTAAACGTACTAACACGAAATGAGGCAGTAGAGCAAGAGGACAGCTTCAAATAATTTGTGTCTACTATAGGTAGTAACATGAGCTGCTGCCAGGAAGTCGAAAGAAGAGTACCAATGGCAAAGAAAGCTTTTACTACAAAATGGAGCAACTTTTGCGGACCTCTGGAAAAAGAACTAAGGAAGAGACTATTGAAGTGCTTTGCGTGGAATGTGACACTGTATGGGGCGAAACGTGGAGACTACGACGAAGTGAAGAGAAGCGACTAGAAGTATTTGAAATATGGGTATGGAGAAGAATAGAGCATGTAAAATGGACGGACAGGATAAGAAATGAAGCTGTGTTGGAAAGAGTGGGTCCATAGAGTGCCACACTTCATACAAAGCACTTCACTAGTCTCTTCCTTAGTTCTTTGTCCAGCAGTTCGCAGAAAATGCTTCTTTTTCTATTAAAAGCTTCCTTGGCCATTGCTATCCTTCCTTTGACTTATTGGCAGTTGCTCATGTTACTGCTTATACAGGGTGATTCAAACCTTTTTACAGAAGAATATGTTAGCGCCGTACCAATAGGACAAATATTTCGTAATAAAAAAGGTTTGTTTTAGTACACTCTATCTACCATATTCTTCTGTAACATAAGTTTTGAATCAGCCTGTAGTACACCCCAAGTATTTGAAGCTCTCAACTTGCTCTACCGCCTTATTTAGAATTCGAAAGTTTAACCAGAACTATAATAATACCAAATATAAAATTCAGAAATTTTGACATATTTGCGAAACTAAGTATACATAATCATTCGAGATATTTAACAATGGAAGGCACCAGACTAAATTTCTATAAAACCATTGCCATTCTATGTAGCTATATGGAAGTGAAACATGGATTGTGACAAAAACAGATTAACAATTAAGTTAGCTTACAACCTAAATTATTAATATGGCCAATGATTGGTTCAAGACTAATAATTTTTGTTTAAATTCATGTAAAACACAGAAAATTATTTTTATCCATGTCTGGCGACTAAACTGATCTTTATTTCGCCGTCCTTATCAATCTTAACAACAATGGTGTTATTCACAGCAGTGAATTAAAAGTTTTTAATTCACATGTGAATTAAAATTCTTTAAATCACTATTTCCTTGACATTCAACACATCAGCAACAATAAAATCCATACATTCGTTCATTTAACACTTGTTCACAATCAGAAAAAGCGTGCTCCCTGCCCCACGCGCGGTCGCACATTCACAGATGAACGTCTATTAGAACGCTCTGTACAATACAATATAATATACTGGAACATATTAATACACACTAAGCTATTGAAATAAATAACATTAAATAAAATTTAGTTCAGCAAACACCTTTAAGAAATGACTATTCGGAATTTTCGGCCAAAAATATGAGCAAAAAAAAATATTTTGTCGCATTCAAAAAGAATAAAATTTATTATGAAGGAAAAATTATCTGTGTCACGAAATTTATAAGATCTTTAGTATATGTTAATATGACATGCTTCATTAACGGTATCACAAAAAAAAATCGAATCTGTATTGAATTTCTCGTCACTCATTCCGAATGTCGCAACTCTCAAAATTATCCATTAATAGCAACTAAAAGTGAAGTGTAATCATTAATTTCTTTACGAGGGTCACGGTTTTAAAGCCTTTCTACAGAATGTAATAGCGTGAAGTTAAGACCGTAACAGATTTTAGAAGACGTAAAGTAAATTTATAGCTAAGGCTAAGACGTACTTTATTTACTATAATACTATTACTTCTTGTTGGTTGATATAAATCAGTTGCAATGGCCGTTACGCGACTGTACTAGAGAAAGGAAGCTCTTACAGCATAACAACCCCTTCCTTTAATATGTAACCTGACGTTTATGCAATTTACTTGTATTAAAGAATCTAATCCTTTTTTCTCTCTCTCCACCTCTCTCTCACAAAGGATATGTTACGTTATATAGTAAAGGAGATTAGGTGCAGATCCCTATCGCTATCTAAGGGGCTGCTATTGTAGGTAGTTTTGCTAAGGGTAGTGGGTGGGTGTTGGGAGGGTAGTTGAATCTGATCAGCCGCTCTCCCCGGAGCCCAACTCGGGTAACATCCTCCCTCAAAATAACGGCACCATAGAAATGAATCCCATAGAGCCTTTGTCACATCGGATTATAGAGAATTTAAATGCATAAGGCAAGGGGAAAAGACATAGCAAGTTTAATGGTAATTATTTTAAACCTTCTGTATAGATTTTTCTTCTTAAGTATTAAAGCAATTTTGACAAGTCATCTTAGTAACTGTAGAGATAAAAAGAACAGAAGTTAAAAATTGCTGGATAAAAAGAGCCCCGCGGGGGATTTCTGGCAGTTTGGATGGAGCTTCAATCCTATTTTTAACTCTACAATAGGGCGAGTGTTACTACGACAGTTCAGGTATACCAAAAGATGATACCAAACGATTCACGGAATCCAGTAATTCTCCGACAAAATAACATTATCACATCACGAACTTTAGCATTGTCACATCACGAACCTGAACTTGAGAGGGAGATATACAGGTTTGAGCACAAAAAAATTAGGAAAATTCAATATTTTTTTCTCAGCAACTAATTACTCTTTCACCTTGCAATTTGACATATCAGTATTCACTGTTTCTGCAATTAAGACTATTTTCAGATTTAGTAAAAGTTTCACCATTATGAGTAATTATCATGACAAAAAAAGTTGCCGTTTTTGTGCACTGATGTGCCGTTTTTATGATAAAATCCACAAATATGAATATTTCTGAGCCATTATTTTTCTATATTTACGGGAAAGTTGGGTAGTATCGGACATCGGGTAATATCAGACAGTGCGTTTCTTTCATCTACCACTAGATCGTAATACCTGAATGACATGGTTACGTTTCTGTATGCGACATCACAGAAACGTAATCATGTTATACAGGTATTATCATCTGGTGGTAGATGAAAGAAACTCACTGTTTCATATTACCCGATGTCCGATACTACCCAACTCTCCCATATTCCTGAATGTTATGAACAATATGAACTACAATCTTTGAAACGTCTACAATGTAAGTTTTGTTTTTAAATTTCTTGTGAAAAGTTGAATGTTTAATTTTTTAGGTAAAAAATTGAATAAACTGTAGATGTTACAGCAATAATTGTAATTAATCTCATTCACAAGTATGATACGTAGATAGTTGCATGCAATATTTTACTGCGGTATAGTATCTTAAAAACTTACCCATTTAACACAAAAACGGTTTTTGAAAAGTACAAGTTAGGGGAAATTAGAGTTAAATATACCTTATGTGTGTGGAGAGCTAAATAAGCGCACGCTCGCACCATAATATGGTCATATCCCAAATATTTTATACAGAGTAATTCCCGAGGATTTTCCATCCTTTACGGAACTTATTTCTGAATACATTTTGAACAAAATATGCCATATAAACCTAGTTCCTATTTTCAATATTTCCAGAGTTGTACTAATTTAAAGTTGTTTGTGAAATACGTTTTTTCTTTAGACTGAAGGTAAAAGAATAATACAAATAGAGAATTAACCATTCAGAAATATCATTTCTTTAATTTGCAAGTATTATCAAGCTAAAAATGTGCTGTGAACTCCTTAGTTGCTTCGTACAGACATCTTTTTATATTTTTAACTAGAAAATTACATTATTGTTACGCATTTATCACAGCAATTATTACAAATCACACCACTTTCACGGACTTAAATATTTGCAGTTCAATTTTGCATCCTAATTTCAATCTTGGAGAGTTTACAACACGTTTTAAAAATGTCGCCGTCAGCTTGAGTACACTTGGCCGCTTGCTTGTGAACGGCACTCGTCGCGCTACGTAACTGCATACTGATTTCCGTAGCACTCGCGCTGGCTGCTGACTGCACGCTGACCAAGATCACGCGTTCACAGCAATGCGTTTCAATAATGAAAAGTAACTCTGTAAATATTGAGAATAGGACCCATGTTTATATGACATTTTTTGCTCAGAATGTCTTCGGAAATAAACTCCGTAAAGAAGGGTAAATCCTCGTGAATCACCCTGTATATCGTAAAAATTCCTTCATTGATATAAACATAAATGTTCAATTTTTATAAAAACAGATACACCGAAAATTGACTTTTTTTACCCTCAAACCTGTATATCCCCCCTTTAATGAATTAAACAATGAATGAATGAAATAATGACCAATTACTAGAGCAACTGGAGTCATAGTAGCAGTAATTGGAATAAATAAAAAAAAAATCCGTCAATATAATCTGAAACTTTTAATGCGCTTTTGAAAACAATTATAGGAATATTAGCCATGACGAAATTAATATTGTTTATGTATTGTTTATATAGAGGTGTAGAGCTAGAACATTTATAAACCTAGCACGCTCCGGCCGGTGATCATTTTATAGGGAGTGAGTGGACCCCAAAATCCCTTATAGAAATTTGGTAAGATTAATCACGTCTTCTCATGGATTTTCCGCGTCTGTTGCTCAAGCGATAGCGCGCTGTTCTTTCATCCAGTCATCCAGCTAGGTCTCCGGTTAGGGTCGTGGCGGAAGTTTTCATGAACAAAGCCGACTTTACACAAGGTTTTTTTCTCGGGATATTCCCGTTTCCCTCTATTATCCCACCGACTCTCTCCACCACTTTCCTCATATTTCATATATCCTCCGCAGTAGTTAAAAATAGGTTGAGGTGAAGTCTTGGCGGTAATACGAATTTGTTATGCTAACAAGTGAGGCTTGGGGCTCCGGGCAATGATACTTATCAGGCTACTCATCTGAGCACATTATCTGGCTCTTAAAGGTTGAGACAGAATGACCCACCTATCAGCATAATTTCAGGAATGCCACCCGGACCACCTGTCGGACTTGGACAGTTATTGCTTATACTGTATAAGGCGCACAATGGGTCTAAGTACGCCTAAGTGCAAGGACCCATTTCGGGTCGAGCCCTCGAAAAGTCAAGCAAATTTAAAACTAAATATAGTTTCTTAAAAACTTGTCATTACTAACCTTGCAGATAAGATATGACTGACAGTCCACACTTGTGGAGTAACGGTTAGCGCGTCTGGCTGCGAAACCAGGTGGCCCGGGTTCGAATCCCGGTCGGGGAATGTTACCTGATTGAGGTTTTTTCCGGGGTTTTTCCTCAACCCAATTTGAGCAAATGCTGGGTAACTTTCGGTGCTGGACTCCGGACTCATATCACCGGCATTATCACCTTCATCTCATTCAGACGCTAAATAACCTGAGATGTTGATACAGCGTTGTAAAATAACCTACTATGACTGGCATTTATAGATACCTGTATCTATATTCCCTACAGTAAAAGCTATAATAAAGAAATATTAAGCAGTAAAATTGTATTTGCGCCACAAAAAATTTATTAGAGTAATATCTTTACAGACAGATGTGAATGACAAATTTTGAGAATTGATATTTTTTGTGGCTATCTTTTATATACATGATTTATTTCTTCTGATTATATCTTAAATTAATTTATTAATAACAATAAGATTAATAATAATAAGTCCCGCGTCGTGGTCTAAGGAGTCGACCTGGTTGGCAAGTTGGTATAGCGCTGGCCTTCTATGCCCAAGGTTGCGGGTTCGATCCCGGGCCAGGTCGATGGCATTTAAGTGTGCTTAAATGTGACAGGCTCATGTCAGTAGATTTACTGGCATGTAAAAGAACACCTGCGGGACAAAATTCCGGCACATCCGGCGACGCTGATATAACCTCTGCAGTTGCGAGCGTCGTTAAATAAAACATAACATTTTTTTGTGGTCTAAGGCATCCGGCTGGGACTCGCGTTACGGAATGCGCGCTGGTTCGAGTCCACATGGTGGGAAGAAATTTTCTCATGAAAATTCGGCCAGTGTATGGGACCGGTGCCCACCCAGCATCGTGATGCACTTCGGGAGCTACGATAGGTAGCAAAATGCGGTTACGCAAACCAGCTATAACGGCTGGGGGGATCATCGTGCTAACCACACGATACCTTCATTCTGGTTGGATGGTCGTCCACCTCTGCTTCGGCATGTGGCCGTGAGGCCAGGAGCCGGCTGGTCTGTCTTGGCCCTTCGTGAGCTGTAGCGCCACAGATTAATGATAATAAACAATGCTGAGATGAAACTAATGTTGTACTTGTCCGTAGCATCAAGACATAGAGATTTAGAGGTTTAGAGTTAAAGTATTGCTAAATTTCGCCACTGAAAGGAGGTCATATGCTCAACACCATACTCTCACCGCCTTTTACCTTGGTACCCAACATGATACGAGGCTGAGTGGACATCGAAGCCATTTTGGAAGTTCGTCAAAGTGAATCATCCTTTCTCCTAGACTTGAACTATGTTCATGAACTCCGAAGACAGAAATAGTTCGAATTCGGGTCCTCCCCGAAGGCTCAGTGTTTGGAGCAGAAGTTGGTGAATTCAAACACGGTCAAAGGCGATTCACAACCTGTGTGGTAGATTTACGGCATGACATTTATAAGATAGCTCATGTAAAATATGTTTGTCATTTCTCTTCTATCACACAATATTATCCTACAGCAAGCCAATTCGATTCCGCAATATGACCGGACTCAAAACAATTACATTTTTTACAAGATACTGTTCACTTTTTGAGTAAAGAAATTGCATATAAATCACTAGTACGTCCAGTAATGGAATATGGTGCTGCATGTTGGAACCCTTACAGATTAGAACATATTAAGACACTGGAAAAGATTCAAAAACGGGCTCTCAAGTGTTGTCGGAAAAATTCACCATTAAAATGGAACACACTCACGGACAGGAGAACGCGAATTCGATTATGCGCACTGTTCAAAACATACAGAGGTGAGCCTGCCTGGAGAGAAATAAAAAATAGGTTACAGCCGCCAAATTACTCTTCTAGGAACGACCACTCATATAAAATGAGGGAAAGAAGACAGAGGACGGACACTGGAAAGTTTTCTTTTCTCAATCGTACTATCAGGGACTGGAATGCTTTACCTGCAGACTTACTAAAGGCTTTACCAACAACCAAAAATGTATTTAAAAATAGGCTTAAGAACCTTACTAATAGACGGTAATTATACACAGTAGTTAAAGGGTTTAAATGATATGTTGTTATTGAAGTGTTGTATCAGTGAAGAATTATGTTGTGTCAGTGAAGTGTGTTGTATCAGTGAAGAAGTATGTCGTGTCAGTGAAATGTGCTGTGTAAATGAAACGTGTTCCTGTCAGTGAAGCTTTATAGTTTATAGTGGCAGTGTAAAGTATTTGAACAGTGAAATGTTTTTGAAGTGTTAGTGAAATCAGGATAGAATCAGTGAAATGTGTCGTAGTTCCAGTGCAGTAAGTGAGTTGACAGCGAAATGAGTGTAATGTTGAAAGGTACTTGTGCAGATATGAACATATCATACTCGTGGGTTTTAGTTCGATCTTAGTTTTAAGATACAAATTGGATTTATTTCAAATGTTATTTTAAGTGATCGTGTCATTTAATTTAGGATATTTCCTGTTGTTGTTGTTGTTGTTGTTATTATTATTATTATTATTATTATTATTATTATTATTATTATTATTGTTATTATTATTAATTATTAGTATTATTATTAATTGTATTTTTAATTAATAAGTTTATTATTGTCATTACTGAGTGTAATTAGTTACCACTGCCACCGGGTATATACCCATTGCAGTGTGAATAAATACATACTGTACATACATACAATAAAAGGTATAATTAAATGTCTGTCAAGGAACTAATTTTACTCGCATGCAAAGGTCTCTGGATCTTTGGTTTAATTTCCACTTTAATATCCTGAAAACGAAAATATATGACGATATGAGAAAATTACGAGGCGGAGTCAGCGGCAGAAATAACTCAGAACTTGATGGCTGAGTACAAAACGTACATGTGAGACTAATGAGTGTTTTTAAAGCAAAAACCGACAAGATATTTTCAGCTTATAAGTCTTATGAAACAAGATAACATTTACTTTATGTTCTTGTAGCGTGTTTATATTTTATATGTATTTTATCACAGCGTATTTATTAAAGCGCTTAGTGCCTTCTTTAAGCCGCATTTCATATCTTCATTGATAATAAGTTTTCTAGCGCTTAGCTGTGGAAGGTGGGCGTTGTTCGTTGAAAATACACCATTTTAGAGCACACAGGGATGAACAAGTGATGTACGAACCACAGGCTTAAGTTTGAGATTTCGAGTGGCATGCCTACAAGGTATCAAGAGCGCTAAATTTCTCTTCTTAAGCTTCTTTTTTAAAATACTGTTCTTAGATTCACGAAGCCTTTAACACTAACATTCATGTAGAAATTATTCGAATATTAAATTGTACGTCTTTTGAGTTCATGGATCCTAAATTATTAAATTGTAATATGAATAGAAAAGATGCGTGACTACGACAGTGCCATACGTAGAATTTTGTCAAGAGGAGGAGTCATTATTAAAATTATTTACATTTTACATAGTATTTAAAATTTTGTGCATTATTATTATTATTATTATTATTATTATTATTATTATTATTATTATCCTAGATCATATATGTAACAGATGACTCATTCCTATGTTAAAATCGGTAGCACTTTGAAGAGAACCGCCAGAATCGCTACCCGTCCGCCGTAAACGAACACGAGATGGCAGCACAGTCGCTAATGCAATTCAAATGGGAGTTATGACGAGACTCCTTACGTAACAACTAGATGGCAGCATAGTAAACCTGACAAAAGTTGTTACCGTCTATGCCTATAAGGCCGAGCAATCTGGGTATATAAAGATCTAAGTTATTGTTATTATTATTATTATTATTATTATTATTATTATTATTACGTTAAGGTATATTCATTAATAGTATACTATGTTCTAAAAGAATATATTAATATAAGTTACATATACCTTATAAAATCTTTGAAACGTAATTTTTCCACAGCCCTAAAATTTTTAACAAACAAGTTAAATATCATATTGTGTCGGCTTCATTTTATTACAAGGTCAATACTGTAATAAATATAGCATTGTTATAATTCGAACATGCCGTAGCACCAAGCACAGGCTTTATATTGAAGGAGGAGTAGGAAGACTATGCCTTATATCGATGTAGATTTTGTTACTCTGACAGTGAAATATTAGAGAAAGGAAAGCGATTATGGATTAAAAAATCTCATATCATTTTTTTAAGTTCAAGGAGAGGGGTTCAAAACCGGTAACCCACTCCGTGCATATCCGTGTACACTACGTTGAGTTTTTATTTACGAACGATATAACATTAAACCCGATATAAGAAAGACCTTATTTTTATTTCATTATTATTATGTGGCTTTCCTTGCTAGCCTAACTATGAAATAATATTTATATTGTTTTTCTTAGTTATTTAATGATGCTAGATCTTTATCAACAACTTTTCGTTGGTGGAACTGGTGATAACGAGATAGTGTTTTAGCGACATAAGGCAGACTATTCGCCATTGATTACCTCATATTCGCCTTAAGGTTGGGGAAAGCCACGGAAAAACTCAGCCCAATTCCACGACCAATCGCAGTCCCGGATTAGCAAGCAAATATATATGACGCATGACTGACCTTACGAGCGGCAACATGCGGTAGCATGTTACTCGGCTAGACTGATCTTCTTCTGTCAGTCACAAAGAACGTAAAATAGGCCGAGCAAATTGTGGTTTAATTTTCAACTCGTTGTTGTAAAACTTTCGACAGTATTTGAAAATTATTTTATCACGTGGTCGAACGTTGTGGTATTTAGAACGGAATAGTATACAGGGTGATTCACGATGATTTGTCGTCACTTACGGAGGTTATTCCCGAAGACTTTCAGAGCAAAGAAAGTCATATAAACATTTGTCCTAATCGACATATTTTCAAAGTTACATTAATTTGAAGCTGTTAGTAAAATACTTTTTTCTTTTACAAGTAAAAAGTTATTACAAATAGAGAATGAACTATTCAAAGTGTAATTTCTTGAATTGGCTAATGTTCTGAAGATAAAAAATGTGTTATTAATTGCTTTATGCGGATTTGATTTTTCAATCTGAACTGAAAATGAAATCATTCTTACGCACATATCACAAAAATTGTTACAAATAAACGACTTTAGGAACGTTATTCTTTACAGTTTAATTATGCATCCTAATATACAGTCTTAAAGAATTTACTAGAGTGGCGTGATTTGTAACAATTGTTGTGATAAATGCGTAAGAAAGTGTAATTTTGTAGTTAAAAATCGAAAAATAATTCTGTACGAAGCAACTATGGAATTCACAACTCATTTTTAGCTTAAGAATACTAGCTAATTAAAGAAATGATACTCCTGAATAGTTAATTTTTATGTGTAATATTCTTTTACTCTTAAAACTCAAGAATAATGGTATTTTACAAACTATTTAAAATTAGTGCAATTCTGAAAATAACGAAGTTAGGACAAATGTTCATATATGATATTTCTTGCTCAGATGTCTTCGGAAATAAACTCCGTAAGGGACGGTAAATCTCGTGAATCACCTTGTATTATGATACAAGATTGGGAAGTGCTTGTTACAAAATCGAGGAATTTTTCATTTTCCGAAATTTTGTAAAATTTAATTTACAATATCTTTTGCACGACAGTATATTTTGAAAGTAATATTTTTAACTCTTAATATACAGTAGATACTGTACACTATGAACAGCTGACTGATGTTAGCAGTCTGGTCAACGCACACACTTTACCATCAACTTCAATGTGAAGAAGTAAAAATGATTCAGGACTAATAATATTTCATGTACAATTGGAATAATTTTTATTTCTTTTTGTTAATTGAAGTTTGAATTGTTTAATGTACAGTACATACGTTACACTATGAACAGCTGACTGATGTTAGTAGCCTGGCCAACATACAGATTTCACCATCAACTTCAATTTGAAATGATTCCGTGTTCAATTGGAATAATTTTATTTCTTTTTTTTTAAGTGAAGTTTGAATTGTTTAAATAAAGTTCAGTACATTTCAAATGCAGTGATATGTTCCGTATAATATATATTAATTAAAGCTGCCATTTTCGTATGAATTTTACACGCATTGTAGCATATATAGAAGGCAATGATTTTCATTAAACCCTATACTTGGTTTTTTTTTAAGATGGGACATGACAGTTAAGCGGCCGAGCTTGGAACTACAGTGCTATGTTGCCAATATGGACTACCATGCTGCCAGCTGATGAAAGCTAGCAATTGACGTTAAGATGGTTGACGTTAAAACATTAATTGACAATTAACGCGAAGGCAAGAAAACAAAACAAAAATCGATAGAGAATTCAACATGAAATGTACCAATGCTAACATTGTGTGCACAATAAATGTCACCAAGAGAGTTATTAAGTACTCGCCACAGGGTAACGGTAAGTTTGGCAACTCAACCGTTGTTATCACAACAACAGGCCTACCACGCTATGTGAGATTCAGTTGTTTTTCCGATCGCAACGCTCATGTCATGTCCCATCTTTAAAAAAAAAAGTATAGTGCAGTTATTTGTAATATTTCAACTTACTTATCTAGGTTGGTAACTCTGAATTCAATAAAAGAACTTTCAATCGTGGCGACTGTTTCCTGTAACGACTAGAAAACATATTATCGTGCAAAATATTATATGTTAATGTGTTTTTAAGAACCAAAATTCATTTAAAAGAGATAATAATTTACAGAATTGCATATATAAACCTTCTGCAGTATTAAATGTCTGTCTAATCCAGCAATGTACTGCTTTTCCAACCACTCCTGTATTAATTGACACTTATGTGCTCCACATGAACAACAGAAACTCAATAGTTTAGGAGAAACTGCGGTATATAGAAAGAGATAGATTTGGCATGTCAAAATTACTTTTGTCGATATGGGGAATGCTTAAATTTTTAAATTTTTTATAGCTTGAAACTACTTTATATTTTCTATTATAAAAATGAAAAACACGGCAGATTATATCAATTTCTTAACTATCGAAAATATCTGGAAAATCGTTCAGGGATACTTAAAAACTTATGACAGACGAAATTAATTTGTTGACCAAAACACAACACCTCGTCTAACTTTCGTCAAGGAATGTAATGGTAATATTGTTGTTTTTGTGATGATGATGTATTAATTTCAGTAAAAACGTCCTGAACCATTTTTGAAAGTGCTTTACAGGTCAACAGTACACACGAACAAAATAGATCTCTCGGTAATGACTGTGATGTTTCATACCGATGCCACACGGAATACATCATTTGTTTCAATTATGCTTGACGTTTGTATTGTCCTCCATTGTAGCACAAAAAATTAACCACATAACATCGTTAGGATTTTTAAAATAAAAAGTAGGGCAGTGATGGTATTCGAAGAGAATTTTTTTGTTTAATTAAAGAGTTAAAACAATCGTAAAATCGATTGATGGAATATATGAAGGTATGCAAATACTGGCTCGGCAAAGCAAAGCCAGCGAAAGGTTCGATACTAATTAAATATTTGCATGAATATGCGAATGCAACTGGCAGTTTCCAAATGAGAGATGCATTCTCGAATCCAGATACGGGTTCAAAATCATCCTCAATCCTGTGTCGTTCTAGGTAATACACTGAAATAATTCACTTTATCATAATGTGACAATACAACAGATAAAAGAATTGAAATGATATGAAGTTTCAATCCCGGAACTAAAGGAGAAAATTAGTGTGGAAAGCGAATAAATAAAGCAGTATTTTAAAGATACTGCCTCAGCACACAGATAGTTAAGTATTGGTAAGGTTTACTTTCACAATTTTGTTTTTATATAGTTTTCTTCAATATTGTGAAACATTGTCTATTTGTGATATAGTAATTTCGGGTTGCTTCAGTAATACTATATGGTCCAACAGATATTTAAAACAGAATCTAAGACACGTATGGTATATTTAAAAGTGCGATTGGCTCAATTTTAAGGTATAGTGCTGAAGTAAGAGCTAATAATGTCAAAACTAAACAGATAAATTAATGTGACAGAAATGAAAACACTCAGGAACATAGGAAAACAAGATTAAATATACTAAAAAACGAAAATATCAGAAACGAATGTTAAATACAAGACAGTAATTACTGGGTACAGAGAAGAAGAGAAGAATAGTCATGTTTCAAGAATGATAGAAGTTCGGTTGGTCTCTGTAATAGGCATACGTAACAATACATCAGGAGGAAATAGAAGCCTTGGTGTATGGTCCTGTATTGAACAGGACAATGATCTATTACAAAGCTAAGAAGTAGAAGAACAACTAAGATGATATGATACTAATAGCCCACAACTATTTTACTCTAAACATTTTATAGAGAAATCCATTTATAATTTGAGAACGGTTACAACGCGCATAGTGAAATGCGTAATGGCCACCTTATCCTAATCGGGTTTGTTATTTCTCTTTAAAAGTTCCTAAATATTTCCTTGAATGCTGACATTTTGCCAGACAACTTACTCTTTTATACAAAAGCCAATTTAACATGTGATAGGGCCGGGAAATACTGAAGCAGGTGTAGATATTCTTTTCTAAGAAATTATATATTTGATACAGCGAAATAAACTCCCTCCCCAAGTCTTAACAAAACATGTGTTACTATTTTACCTCGCTACTTCATATCTCTGAAAAGTTATATCAGGAAAAATCAGCGTCGGCAAAGTGCCAGGTATGCTATCATGCTAATAACACTGTATTAATAGCGACCTATTCCGAGTTAAAAGAGGAAAGTTGTTCAATATAGTAATCGTATTAGATTATTTTAATTAAGTTATTATTTTACATACAATTTCAATTTTTTCGATTGCCATATTTTTCTCTTTGTACGAGTTTTATGTTAAAATCTTCGAATGTACTTTTTTTCTTTTCACTGAGGAGGGGCCCGAAGGTTTGCAATGTAGCCTGAGGTTTATTTTGCTTATATTTGTCGCCGAACGGTCGCGCTATTGTACGAATACAGCAAGCTGTGGCTTGAATTGAATTCGGGTATTGTAATGATGATAATGATGTAGCTAACTGGTAGGGAAATGAGTCCGAGGTCCAACGGCGAAAGTAATCCAGCAATTCTGCTTCAATCGGTTGAGGGAAAAACTCAGAAAGAAACCCCAACCAGGTAACTTGTCCCAGCCATGACTTGGACCCGGACCCGCTGTTTCACGTTCAGACATGCTAACCGCTACTCCACAGCGGTGGACTGCACTGTACGTGTTTTTGCTGCCTTTGAGAAGTAGGTTAGCTTAAGGGCAATTTTCATTAAATTTTCCTCAGAAAATAAAACTTAAATCGTTAAATACTATCCATTTAAAATTTTAGTTGATAACGAACAATATGATTTAGGTAGTCTATATACATTAAAATTTCCCATTAGCTTATTATTTGGACCTCATGCCTATCGGGAAGGTTGATAGGAAAGAGCCGAAACTAGTTGGACTTTCTTTCCGACGTCATCAAAGTCTGCCTCCTTGAAACATGCTAGATTATAACTTATACAATACAATACGGCATTATAGGTTGGGGTAGTGCTTATAGTACCTCCCTCATGCCAATAACTCTGCTACAGAGATGAATAATAAAAATATGCCTTAATAAACCTCTTGATATCCTTCAGAACTGTTCTATTCACAATTTAAAGCATTTGACTTCCATCAAATTTATAACAATTTATTATTGGATTTCGTACATAAAAACCGAAATACATTTAATTTATATTACATGAATATAAAACCAAAAGATCAGAAAACATATGCTTGACAATACCTAAATATACTACAACTGTAGCATATAATCGCAGTAGCAACTTCTGCCCAAGGCTTTATAATATGGTAATAGATCTAGCTAATTTTCCAAACATACAATTTGCTATGCTCCTTATTTCAAAAAATCAATTAAAAACATGCTGCTAACAGAGAAAATTTGAAGTTAAATTATTGTGATATCTTTGTTATTTCTTCTTCCTTTTTTTTTCTTTACTTTTTACTCTGTTATTTAATGAAATGTCTTAACATTATGTGCAATGCCCCCTCAGCACAAGAATGTAACTTACTCATTCTGGGAGTGCTTGAGTGTTTTATGTTTAAAAAAATCAGTATGTATCTTTTTTCTGGCAATAAATCATTATTATTATTATTATTATTATTAGGCCTATTATTATAACTGGTTTTATTTGCAGTCGAGCTTGTGTGTTGATACGTTTATTCCTCTGTGAGTCTACAAAGTATATTTGTTGATGACATTTACATTAAAGAAAACATTATTAAAAATCATGCAACAGAAATGTTCATGCAATATGCGAAGTATTTGGCTACAGAATAATTATCAGGGGTTTGCGGCCTTCTAGATCCCCGGACCTAAATTGTTTTGGTCGCTTTAATTTCTAAACCACCGTTAAAAAAAATATGTACACAAAAAGCCCGAATGCTGCTGTTAAATTGAAGGAGCAACATTTGGAATACAGCAAAATGGACTGCAGACAATATTTTCACCAGGATTGACGCATGTTTAAGAGCAAAGGGTGAATATTTCGATCGTCTATCGTCTATTTAATGGTCAGTACCATTTGATTATTTCTAATACGTAATTAAAGTAACTACATCAGTAAAATAATTTATTAAAACAATGACTTCAGAGCTGCGCAGCGCTTTTCTGACGGCAAACACTACCGGATCAACCTGACTGCTGAACACACATTATGATATATTGTAAACTTTATGGTAGATCCTATCTGGTGTTGTCTTTGTGTGCAAACTAAGTCAAGTTTTGAGAGTGTGACGAGTTAGAATCTTTTAATTCCGTATCGGTTTACACTAGAATAATTTACTTCTTCATTTCTTGCAAGTTCATCGCTGTATTTATAACGATTGTTACCTGTAGTTTTTCTTTTAAAATATCAAAACTTTTAGCCATCGAATTAACCTCATTTGGTAGTTATCTATATGTATATTAAAATATATATCGAAATAAGCAATATTCAATAAGTTATGACAACTTTCGGTTTGAATTTTGGATCATTTAAAAATATCAGTGTTAATTTAGCCAGCAGGCAAAGGACATGAAAACGATTTCATCTGCAAACGCAATGCAAAGTTCTGCTAAATTAATAACTGGACTGGGCAAAAAAAAAAGAGTGGTTCGTTAGAATGGAACACAACATGTCAATCAGCATGAGAATGAAGCACATAAAACTTTAATTTAATTTGCATTTTCACACATACTTTCAAAATAATTACACCCTATATTTAGCGAACAGCCTGCCATGCCCATACGACGGGAAGAGAATTTAGTATATAAAAATTTGTTTTGTGTTACAGGAACATGCGCTTGAACAGGACTGCTCTACTATGACACGAACATTTTATAGAAAGTGGTACTTGAAAGAATAAAAATATATAATGTATATGAATATATATATATATATATATATATATATATATATATATATATATATATATAAATAAATTCTACGGAAATCAAGTTAACTTCTAGTGTTTCTCTATACAAAATTAAGACCTTTCAACTCCAGCGAAAGGAAAGTTCGTAGTAAAATACGAAACTGTAGAGAATTGTTTTCTTTCTGTTTCATTTTACCTCCCTATATTGAGGGTTTATTTTCATTTATTTTATCTACCTACCAGACAAGCTCACAGGACGGAACTCTGATATGCAATAAACATAACAGTTCTCCATGTAATAAAGTCTACAAGCACCTCACACTTACTTGTGGCTTTTAGAGAACCTGGAGGTTCATTGCCGCCCTCACATAAGTCCACCATCGGTCTCTATCCTAAGCAAGATTAATCCAGTCTCTACAATCGTATTGCACCGTCCTCAAATCCATTTTTATATTGCCTTCCCATCTATGTCTCGGCCTCCTCGAAGTTCTTTCTCCGTCCGGTCCCCCAGTTAACACTCCATATGAATTTCTGGATTCGCCCATACGTACTACATGCCCTGCCCAACTCAAACGTCAGGATTTAATGTTCCTAATTATGTCAGGTGAAGAATACAGTGCGTGCAGTTCTGTGTTGTGTAACTTTCTCCATTCTCCTGTAACTTCATCCCTCTTAGCCCCAAATATTTTCCTGAGAACCTTATTCTCAAACACCCTTAACCTCTATTGCTCTCTTAAAGTGAGAGCCAAAGTTTCACAACGAAACAGGACAATCTGTAATATAACTCTTTTATGAATTCTAACTTTCAGCTTCTTTGAGAGCAGACTGGATAACGAAAGCTTCTCAACCGAACAATAACAGGCATTTCCCATATTTATTCAGCGTTTAATTTCCTCCCAAGTATCATTAATATTTGTTACTGTTGCTCCAAGATATTTGAATTTTCCCACCTCTTCAAAAGGATACATTTCCAGTTTTTATATTTCCATTTCGTACAATGTTCTGGTAACGGGACATAATCATATACTTTGTCCAAGTACAAAACTCATAACGTTATTCCTTTGTTGTGGTCGTGCCAGAGAATCAGTCCCAGTTCGAGGTTTATTTGGGAGTTTCGTAACAAGCTGTTTTTTTTACTATGATGGGTTTGTTAGTCCAACTCCCAAGCTGGAGGACCACCCATTATTGGCTGTCCACGACAAGCACATCAGTCTTTTGGGTTATGTAGGCTATGTTCTTGGGCCATTGTATGTCTTTGGGTGTATTATGTGATACTGCCACCTGGCATATGCCAATTCGCAGTTAATAAATACAACACTAACAATGAAAATATAAGCATGCAATAAATTATATTAGTTAATATTCCAAGGAACTATCAAAGCTAGAATAGTTCATATAATGAAATAACACCCCAGGGCGTTCACTTTCAAATATGTGGTATAATAAAACAAAATTCACTTTCTCTAATTCACTAATGTTAAGATACGGTTATTATATTACTTTGCAATTTACTAATTTTGTAGTTTATACCGATACTTACTTTCAAGGCTATTATTGAATTCTAACCTTTACAGTTGCAGATTTAGTATTACTATTATGAAATTTTGTAATACATATACTTATCACTTATCAGAAATTATAAGCAGCATCTAATTTGAATCCGAAGACTAATTGATTATTTGGCGAAACATTTATTAGGGTCTACCTTTCAATTATCAGTTAAGAAGTATTTTTCATTAGACAGAACTAATATTTCGCTTATATAAATTAATGGCCATAAGAAAACAAACCATATTTAATGTTTATAAAGGGTGATTCACGAGGATTTACTGTCATTTACGGAGCTTATTTCTGAAGAAATTTTGAGCAAAAAATGTCATAAAAAGATAGTTCATATTCTCAATATTTTTAGAGTTACACTAATTTAAAGTGGTTTGTAAAATACGTTTTTTTCTTTAGCTTGAAGGTTAAAAATTAATACAAATCGAGAATGAACCATTCAGTCGTATCATTTCTTTAATTGGCAAGTATTATGAGGCTAAAAATGTGCTGTGAACACCTTAGTTGCTTCGTACAGACATATTTTTGTACAGTACTTTTACTAGCAAATTACATTATTCTTACACACTTATCACAACAATTATTACAAATCACACCACTTCCACCGACTTAATTATTTGCAGTTCAATTTTGCACCCTAATTTACAGTATTGGAGAGTTTACAACACATTTTAAATAATGTCGCCGTCCGCTTCGATACACTTGGCCGCACGCTTGTGAACTGCACTCGTCGCGTTACGTAACTGCATACGGCTATCTTTGATTTCCGTAGCGCTCGCGCTGGCTGTTGACTGCACGCGAACCAAGATCACACGTTCACAGCAATGCGTTCCAATAACGAAACGTAACTCTGTAAATATTGAGAATAGGACCCATGTTTATATGACTTCTTTTGCTCAGAATGTCTTCGGAAATAAGCTCCGTAAAGGACGGTAAATCCTCGTGAATCACCCTATATACTTATTACAACATTCCCAGAAATTTTCAAATAAATCGAGTAAGTACTGTGCCGCAAGGAGAATTTTATACACATGGAAATACTGAAGAATAAATCTAAGAAAAGTATGAGCGAGGCGTGTACCTGACGTTCAAATGTAATACGCATGCCTTTTTAAAATATCTACTGGGGACTTTAGAAAGGAGGAACAGGTAGATTGATACCATTTCCTGACAGACGAAGAACTCAATTTTTGGTAATGGGGAAAAAACCAAACATATTTTTAACAGAAATCCTAAAAATTTCTGTAAAAAATTTTGAGGTAAGTGTAACAATTACTTATTATTCTATTCGCGAAATATTTTATTAAACAACCACGCAAAGTTTTCATGTTGTCGATATATTAAGAGCTCTGCTAACTTATATTCACACACGTCAGCTGTTTAATGCTATCGGTCCTATACGGAACATTCCATGTGAATTCTATCAGCAAAAAAAAAAAAAAAAAAGATAGATGGATGGACGGACGGACGGACAGACAGACAGATATGGATTAAATAAATAAATAAATAAATAAATAAATAAATAAATAAAATAAACTCTTTTTTTTAATTTTGAAGTAATATAAGCTAAAAAAAACAAATGAATGCAGAAATTCATTTTTGTACAATATTAACTTCTCCTATGCAATAGCTTTCACGATATTAAATGTTGAGCGTATTATATTTTCCAGATAGTCAACTTTTTAGGGAAAGATTACTTGTAAATTATTAAAGATAGCAACTTCATTTCATCCACTGGGAAGATAATTTTAAGTAGCTTCAAATAATAACTGCCTAAAGTATCAAATTATTAATATACATAATATATTTGAAATACTCGTATATTTATAATATTTGACTTATTTAACCAGACCAAAAACAAATTTTGCATGCCACTAGGGCTGCCTTTTCGAACAGAAGACGAAATTTGGTTTCAAACGTTAGGGATCATTCCTGTAATTATATTAAAAGTGAGTTTATTTGTTTACTTTTAGGAAGTTGCACCTCTTTTTTAAGCAATCCTTCACGAGCTTCAATCACTGGTTCGATATCTGCTGTTGAGTCATGACCAGAAGAGGATTTTCGGTCTCTACAAGGCGTTGTACGGAGCGTAGCAATGAGTTCAATTACCTCCCTGCAACTGACGTACGCCTAGTGTACTATCGGGACCCAAAATCCGCTGTCTCGTCATGACAGTAGGCTGCACGCTACTTGTACGATAGAAATCTTACCTCTCAACAGTATATTTTTATTATACTTATCAGTTACTCTAATAAAAAACACCATTGTTGCTGTCATGAGACTGCAAAGCTTTTCAAGTCATTATATACCCAACTAATGTAAATAATGCAATTCAAAAGCAACTAAAATAAAAGTATCGATTTACGCGTATATTTATCACACTATTATTTCTGCAGCTATTTGAAAAAGAAGGGGGGCAGAGTTTTTAGAAGTGAACGCGTCAACAAGACTGGCTTACCGCACCATCTCGCCGGTGCTATCTGAGTTTGCGGTGTCGCCAGACTCCTAGCTAGGAAACTTTCTATCAATCACTCATTTATATTTGGTTTTTGCTCGCCTGTCATTCACGGTCCCATAATTTTTAAGACTGAGATTTATTCAACTGCTGACACTAAAACTCATATATTTGTATGTTTTTGTCATATTGGAATAACATTAAAATTATTATGTAGTGCCTATTTATATTTATTTTGTTTTGTTTTTTCAAAAAATTAACAAGATAATCATAAAAATATATGTGTGTATATATATATATATATATATATATATATATATATATATATATATATATATAGCAAGCTTATATTATCAGTAAGAAAATTATACCTTATTCAATTTTCTATTTTCAAGTATAACTGAATTATCAACCTCGAAATGAGCTGTTTTTTTGTTTATGCGATAAATTTAAGGAATTATTCTACGATACCTATTACAGTCAGTGATCTATATTTTATATAATCTTTATTTTGACTCTATTCTACGTTTATATAAAAATTTCAGAGTTTCAAAAAACCCGAAGTCAATATTTCACGTTTTTTTTTTGTCCGATTTGATGTGGAATGTCCCATACGCTAATATTTCATGTAACATGACCTCGCTCAGGTTTCTCGACTTTGTATGATTTTCATTGCAAAACATAGGACTTGCAAAATGTATCTTCTTCTGAACAAAGCGTTACAATAAAAAGTAAATCTTATTCCGTACTTTGTTCAATTACTGAGAAGTTTTATCTTACATCACTGATAGTTAACCATACTAACTTAATATGCGTTCTTATTGGATCACATGATCTTTCCTTCAAATAAAACAACATTCTAACTCAGGACGAAGTTTGAAGGGTGGCAAAATCAAATATACGAATCTCAATTACACCCACTGAAAGTGGGAGTATGATGTGCCAAACCTTTTTTAAGGATTATCGGTCCAATACTTTTCCGAGATACGGCTGACAATAACCATACAATGAGATATTTACAGAGTTTGTGGAGTAACTTTATGACGTGGAAATAACGCAAAGATATTTTCAGCTAGACAGAATACCTGTCGTATATCAGAAGAGTCAATTAAGATAATATCCAGTTATTTTGACAACCGATTCATGTCTAATGATTTGTAGCCACCACGATCGCCCGATTTACCAGCCATGAATTCCTCCTCTGGGGCTATCTTAAATGCAGGATTTTTCATTACAGGCCCAAAATCCTGGAACAGTTTGAGGACAACATCTAGAGAAATCAGAAACATTGATAGTGACACGAGTAAAGGAACACATGAAGTGCCGCATCGAAATGTGCCTAGCGAAGAAAAGCGGTCACTTCCAGCACCTGATGTGATGTGCACTTGTTTCACATGAAATAAGGTACGTTTCTTACGAACTGTCTTCATTTCTTTGTGAATTGTGAGCAAAATAATACTCTAGGTTCTATAAAACCATTGTGCATAAGTATCTAAGGCAGGGGTTCTTAACCTGTGGGTCGCCGTGGCTTTCGGGATGGGTCGCTGTAGCTTCCCGAAAAAATAAAATTAAAGAAATGTTGATTAAAGTACTTGGGATTATGATTATATTTTATAATTGTTGTTTATTATAAAATATTACACACCTATATTAATAAATAATTGCTACACTTATTTACTTGTTTTTATTACACTAGCACTGTTTAACTTCAAATAGGCCCATGGGTCGCGCAAGTTTATCGCCCAGTTAACTTCGAACCTTGACCAAAAAAGGTTAAGAACCCATGGTCTAGGGAATACAGTTTTTGTCTATGTTACTTTCAGTGTGCAACTTAACTCCTAACTGTATTATTCGATTCAGTAGGCTGAAAAGTTTACAGTCGCAGCTACAACTTATTCAACACAGACCGTTCATCGTCAAAACCAGACTGTACTTGCATCAGTGATATGGAATCACAATTTTCTACTCTATTCTCTTTCTCTGTTGGAGTCGAAATCCCCCCGACTCTAATACAACTCCATTGTTGGGTCTCACATCCCAGAGTGGAGGGAGATCAAATTAAAACATCTAGTAGTTCACTTCTTACGGCTTCATTTGCTTGACTTTATTTTCATCACTTCTCCGTGTCTGAAGGGGAGGGAAGAAGGAAGAAGTTGAAATAGCGAGAAGAAAGGAGGAGGGCCTGGAATCGTGATTGGACTTGTGAAAAGTTTTGCTCCCTCTTCTTAAGATTCCTCGCGGTGGAGGCGAACAAAACACCATCGATCATTTGCCGCGACAAATTGAACCGTCGGGCACAAACAGCGCACCCTAACCTCTACCATACGTCATTGCTAAAACCAACACATTGTCATTCACTTACTGCACGAGTGCGGGAATTCTACATAACTCTTGAGGTTGGTGTCCCTGCTCATGTCACTGATCCGTGGAGCGTTCTTTCGCAGTTGTGCAAAACTGGAATTCACTGCACATCGCCCAGTAGCAATCATTATCTACGTTGAAGTTCATGGTAGAGTTTGGTTGATTAATAATGCTTACAACTGCACAGATTTTAGAGTTCATAAATGTAGCCATTAGTGAAAAACTCAGTAATATTTTCCAACAACCCTGTCATTAAAAATGTTTATTTTTTACATACGAATGTATGTACAGCATCGCTGGGCAAAGGAGGATTCGTGAATCCCTGTGATTCATGACTAGGCTTCGAGACTTCGGACCCAATAGAGCAGTTCAGTGGGAAATCCGCATAACGGCGTACTGAGTGTAGTGGTAAAGCGTACAGTGGGTGGGGGTGCTGTAGAATGAATGCCAACAAATACGCAAAGGAAAACGCTCTGGATTTGAAGGTTCTGACGAATAATTTGGTTTTCATACAAACCCATTTCCAAACTGTGTCTGAAACTATTACACGGTTAGAAAAGTCAGAGCAAGAGATGCCGGAAGCCCTCAAATTAGTTGAGAAAATGATAGATAATTAATGAGACACCAAGTACACCGGTTACTGAACGTGTAAAACAGAAGTGGAAATCAATTTTATGTAAAAATAACGGATATGGAACATTGTGTAATATAAACAGCAAATTAGTGGAAATAGAGCCACCTGAGAATAAAGTACTGTCTCTTAGAGACTGCAATGATGTTAGGTTTTCTCGCTTTGCTCCTGAGTCATTCCACGTCAAATCGCACAAAATTATACAAATTTTGACCTTCATATTTCTGATTGCGTTTATATTTTTTTTACCAACTCTATGGGTCTCATAAACCAACAAGTCTATTTTTATTTCCTCCTAAGTCCACGTGTTTTTAAAATATTACATGTTAAAATTCGTTAAAAATGTCGCACAATGCAACATTTAAAGCGTCATATTTCTGACGATATTGATGTCAAAATGTTTTTGAAAAATGCATTTAAAAGCTTAAAGTACTGTCTTTTATTAAATATTTACTAACTAATTTTAATATAATTATTTCAAATATTTTTTATAATTAAATTTTTAAAACATATACATCAATGTGAAATAGCCCTATAAAAATCTAAAAAAATTCCTACTAGGTGCACTGAAGTATTCTTAATAATTCCAGAAAAAATCAGAATGGGATCTCAAATAGTTTAATGGAAATTTAATTACTTATGGCAGAATGTGTAGCGGTCGGCGCAGCAGCAGTGGACGGGAAGCTTTAAAGCGCGCTAAGAGGTTTATCGGCGCTGGATAATTGACTGAACTTTGCAACATTACACCCAGTACGGATCAAGTTACTCGAGGAAACACTGCTAATTCACTTATTATGATATCTTCAAATAATTGTACATTATGCTTTTCAAATGTTTCTTTTCATTCACATTTTAAATTTTCATTCGTCTACCTTCTTTCTTGAAAGAAAATTATTTTACTAAATCTTCAGTTTTCGACAACGGAATGAAATAATATAATTTTAATGTATCAGTTATTGGTTTTAGATTATGGTATCTGGCCTGCAAATTTTCAGTGTGGTTTTTGTGCTTATTGAATGGACAAAATATAAATGACACGTTAGAAATGTTTTTCGTGACTAATCAAACAGTTTTTTTTGTGTTGTTATAGGATCTTGTATAGGCTAACTCTCGTGGCAAGTCTTTTAACAGTATCTCCAATGCCAACACATGGACCTTTACCATGCGACATTGCAAAGAAGTGTCATTCAGCACTGATTCCATAATCGTCTTCATGTAAGCAATTATTTTTAATTTTTTTTTTGTATTGTGAACTTGATGCATTGGAAAAGTAGATGATTTTTTTCATATCGCTGAATTCTTGCTTTAGGAAATTGATTGCTTCGGATTGAAAAAAGTGAAAGGGATCGGTGTCATGTTTCATGGTTTCTGAGATGACATTACTTTTGTAACGAATTTCTGTATCTCCTTTGAAATATACTACGAAAGGATTTATTTATTTATTTATTTATTTATTTATTTATTTATTTATTTATTTAAATATACAGAATAAAGAATATAATTACAAATAAGAGAAATAGAAATAAAATAATACAACCAAAAAAAAAAAGGAGATGCAGTAGTATTAACAAAATTTGAGACCGAATGAGCAGCGCTCGTGTTCGGTCACAGTTCAGATATAATATTAATAGGCCTGTAAGAGAATATAAAATAAAATAAAGTAGGAAGTAAAATTAAAATTGTACTGTATTGTGGCTTGGCATATGTTCCAATGCACACCTTGTATTGAATCTTGTATTACAAATGAATAATTTTCAGAAAAGTCTGCAATAACTATGTAATTTTCAGATTGTACTTTCTTTGCATTCCGTCAAAAATAAAATATGGCTGACTTTTGGATGGATGATGATGCATCTTCTACATGAAAAACTTAACATGCTAGGGAGCCTTTTACTTTTGAAACTTTTCACGGGGGTATCGTTTTGTTGTATCATTCATTTCTTGATAGGAGATTCTATTGACATCAAACTCTTGTTTAATTCCTCAATATTACTGATTTCTAGCACTGTATCCATAGAACTGCTAGAAGAAATACTGGGATAATCACTTTCTCTGTCCGCACTTTCATTTGATTCATGTTTATTAATATCACAAGAACTACCGGCTTCACATATAATTTCACCTGACCTATGCAGAAATTGATTGATTTTTACGGAACAAATCACATATTTGCACACTCAAAGACTCCTTTAAATTGAGCTTTATCAATAAGTCGCGACTTACGCGTCTTAGTGTACTTTTCTTTTTAAAAGCGTGATTAGGAAGGTAAATGTATTTAAACACTTGTTATATATTATGCGATCTTTACCATCATTCATGTTGTATAGAAGTCACGTCACTGCGCGAAATTCAAACCCAAACTGATTATTTTTCTCTCATGCCATCTGTTTACTGCCATAAAGTTTACTGCCTTACCCAGTCTTGCTATCATCAAACACTTGGCTATATTACAGTATAAACTGTGAAGGGCTTCCCCCTGAGCTGACAATAATAAAATAATTTTAGATAAGATATTTACTGTTCCTTAAGGTATTAATTATTTGATGATTAGTATGGTGACATCAGATGCAACGGGAAATTTCCACGGGCAGCCTTCTAGCCTATGGCTGCAAGCAGTTCATTAGCTGGGCATCGCGAGCGCGTGCATGCCTCCGGAAAATAAATTGTTACAAATGTATGGGTGCCGATCCCATATTTATAAATGCAGTAGTTTACAGATAATACATCAGCGAACAAGTCTATATTTTTTCAGATTTTTAACTTGGCTATTTAATATAGTAATTTTGCTTTGAAAAAGAAATGATTAAAAAAAATAGGCCAAATTTTAAATTTATTTGTGATAGGCCTAATGTAATAAAAAGTGTTGCATTTCGTCTTTCAAATGCGCCAAACCGCAAATCTCAATTATATGTAGACACAAAGTTCCAAGCGAGTTTATGTAACAGTGCGCGCATAACTTGCGTAACTTCAAGTATTCATAACTACACAAATAATTAATAATTGTGAAAATAAAAAAAATATGGGTCTCCTTATTTGATGTCTGGAATTCATGAAAAAAAATTCGACCATTTCCGAGAAGGACGTGTTTTATTGCTGTGCGATTTGACGTGGAATGACTCTCGTATCACGTCATGCGACGTAAAGCGCAGCTGTTCACAGTACAAACTGTGTTTGGCAGATAACCGAAAAAGATTTACGTTGCAGACACTGAAATTGTATCTTGTAGTACACTGCAATTCGGTACTGTAACTGCACTTCCTAAAGACGACCAATAGGATAAATGAAGAAATTAAAATTGCTACATGTTTATTTCCATCATTAACACTGTATATAATTAAACACAAATGCTTATAAAAGACAGGAGAATAAATACTTTTCACATTTTTTTGACATTGTCATTTTGTAATGTATATTTACTTTGAGAATGCACATATGTGTGTGTTCCCCCATACTACCGTACTCTATTCTAAATAGCAACGTTGTTACCTCAACACATCTCTACCTTTCACTACCTGCAGCGAGTCAACAACCTATAGTATATGCACAGTAAACTTTTTATATCGGGTCCCAAGTCTCGAAGCCTGTTCATGACCTTCAAGCGGTGTAGATATAATGTCCGCAGAGCACACTCCCTCCCTTGGTACCCTTACTCTACGTGTGTACAAGCAAGTGGCAGCAGTGGTGGAGCAGTGGCTGTGTCTGAACCTTCCACTTCCAAAAAACGGAGATTTCTGATGGAATGGAAGGAAGAGTTCTCTGTTGCAAAAAAGATGATGAGAGTGTAAAATGACTAATTTGTAGTAAGGTGTTAAGTGGCTTTCTTCGAGCCAACATTAAACGGCATTGTGATAAGTATCATGCATCATATATAACGAAAAAGTTGTAAGTATTTTGTACCTTTCTTCAACATTTCTTTGTAAATTATTATTATTATTATTACTATTATTATTATTATTATCATCATCATCATCATCATCATTATTATTATTATTATTATTATTAGTATTATTTATTTTTTCCCCGTATTATACTTCAAATTTAGAACGTGTCAAAGTACTGCAGGATTTGAAAGATAAAAACAAGTTACAAAAGGAGATATCATATGACAATGACAATTCAAATATTAACATAAAATTAGACACTTATGAAGTAGCCTACGAGATCGCTAATGCATACAGGACTAATTTTATGTTGAGTTGCAGGACAAAAGATGGGTGAGCGATTCGGCTTTTCTTTGCGACATATCTCATCATCTGAATGAACTAAATCATAATCTTCAAGATCTCAACCAAAGCATTATAGAGATGTACAGTATATTGCTGTGAATTCATTCATAAGGAATTGATTTGTGGATTGGTCACATGAAGAAAGAAAAATTTATTTCCAATTTCTAAGTGCACTTTCCATTGTTGTATAAGAAATCTTGCTACTTATATAGCTATTATGGATAAACTGAAAACTGAATTCACTACACTCAGTTTCTGCGATTTCAGGGACACAGATAATGATCTTGCGGTGTTTTTCAACTATTTTCTCTGTAAATGTAACCAGTGCAAGAATTAACTTGCGATGTGAACTTATTGGTCTACAAATAGACTTAGTGATGAAAATCAACGGCAAAGATTTAGTGGGTAGGAATTTATTTTACAATTGTGTAAAGTGAAATATAAGCGTCTGAGAGACTTGACCTCTCTCTTTTAGCAATATTTAGCTCCACATGTTTGTGAACAATTATTTTAAGAATGAACGCTGCTAAATCGAAAGCAAGATCCTCTGTTTCAGATAATAATCTTTCGGCACAGTTGCGTATAGCTATTACAGATATTACTCCAAATTTTTTACGTATAGTCAAGGTTGAGATCAAGACTGATTTTTATTATTTATGTTTGAGCAAGGATAAATTCAAATACCAACTCAACAAACCACAGTAAACTTCGGATTGTATATAATAAATGACAGTTCGCTAGTGTGCAATGTTATATTGCCTATATTGATTACTTCGAATGAATTGTATCTGTTTTTCTCTACCTCAGAATGTTTGTTGCTTTAATTTTGCTGACCAGTGTACTAGAGCGGGAAATTAATGTTCTACTCCAGTCATTTCCAACTCAATGCTCTGTGACGTCATAGCGAGCTTCTCTCGTTCTCCGTATCAATCCTGGTAGACTCTCGGAGCAGACCGCAACGCCAGATTCTATCGAAGCAGTGGTGTACGGCAGTTTAACTTAGCGTTTACAGTACCTAATAATAATATATTAATGTCTTAGGAACGAGATAGGTACACGCTATTATACTTAAATAATTTTGGTATATTTCTGATATATTTAATGTACTCTAAGTTCATGTGGACTTATTTTTAGACTAAACTATAATCCTGGGCGACTTTGCCTTTTATTAAAAATCATCTGTGTCAACCTAAGCTACATCCAGTTATTTAGTAGGTAGACATATTTTACATATGTTGTATGGGGCAGAAATTTGGGGTTGGGAAAATGCGGGAAAACTAAATAATGTACAAACGGACTTCCTGAAACGAATAATTGGAATTGGCAGAAGCATAGCTAACAGCGGGGTGCTAAAGGAGTTTCGGCTTCAAAACGAAGAAATTCATATGAAAGTTAGGGTGATAAAATACTGGTTAAAATTATATTTGGGGATCAGTCGCTTCTACGGTCGATTTGCTACAAAGTTCAACAAAGAGAGGGTTCGGAAAAGGGTTTATAAACTGCAGAGAGGGCTGCATCATATAGGAATGGGTTTGGTGTGGAGGAAAGGAGAGAATAATAGGAGGAATGTATGGCGTAATGTGAAGATGCGTTTAATTGATATCGAGAGGCAAGAGATTGAGCTCCAATGTTCAGAAAAGTCATCACTACATTTACAATCAGATCTCATGCTTAACTGGGGGAGTTGTGACTACATAAATTCTTGTAACAAAGACAGCAGAGCAGGTTTAGCGTGGCTAAGATTGGGGGCATGGAAGGGTAATAAAATTGTCAATGAAGAAGGGAAGCGTCTTTGTCCGCTTTGCAAAGAAAAGGACTCCTATAAACATATTTTATTACTGTGTGTCGAATTTGAGCATATACGGAGAAAATATCTACCACCCTCGATGCTAAGTCAGAATAGGAGTTCGCTTGCATGTCTTGCCCTCATGGGGAATAGAGAATGTGAACAAAGACTGGATTGTTCCTCTTGAAGGCGAGAAAGATTAGAACTTCAGCTGTTGAAAACTGTGACGCGAACTGAGGAAGGGATAATAGTATCCACCCAACTGTACACTTTTATGTCTTTTAGGTTAGGATATATTATATGTATTTTATTGTGCCATTTCCATTTTAATATGTGTGCTCTTTTAGAGAGTAACTGGATGTAATCATAGGTGGGGGGAACTTACAAAGGAGGACTTACAAAGCACGTACGGCCAGAAGAACCGTGCATTGGAATTTAGAGAAAATTATGATAATATAGAATCTGTATGTATAATATTACTCAATAAATCCATCTATCTATCTACTTATGTAGAAAGTCACCTGATATAACCTTGATATCAGAACTACATGTCTTTAAATAATTTTATATCTTATTTTCTAGGTTGAAAATATAAATGAAAATGCAATGAAATTTCTGCAAAGTGTTCCAAAATAACTATTTTTGTTGGAAGTGAATTAGATTTTCAGCTCACAATCCTAGGAAATAAAGGCTGAGGAAATTAAAATGACTTAAAACGGCATGTACAAAGTAAGGTTCCCCATTTTCATCTGTAGGAGAAAACAGTCGTGATTATCAGCTTGCGGGTGGAAGTAGCGACCAATTACAATTTATATGATAAGTTTTTAACTACCGTAAAGATTTAGCACACATTGTGAAAATTCAAGTGGATTTACGGGATCGTAGCAAGAAAGGAATGTGATAGGCCTATGCAAAGAAACTGAAAACTGTGGGTCTTACGATGTTTTTAAGTCCTAATGTTTATAAGCTTATGCAGTACTACAATTTTCTACAACGTGCTTAAGGCAAATGACAGAAAAATGGCAGTACTCTCCTGCCCCAAATGAATTTATATTTTCTAGTCTAAAGTTGAAAGTGAGTAGTGTAAGTGAGGTAGAGAAATATTGTCTTAATTTCAGATGAAATGTCATTTTTTACTTAATATAAAATTATGAAATAGTAGGATTACATAATACAGATACTGTACAATGAAGTGTGTAATCTATATTTGACATGACTGGTAGGTCTACAATGAAGATTCCACATATTTGTAATTGCTTCATAAGTGAATGGTAATTTAAAAAAGAGACAAAAGGCATTCCCCGTTTAAGTATGTTATTCCTTGCATACTATATATAATATGATAATATGTAAATATAGTAGTATATATAGCAGTATATTAATTAATTTGCTAATAGTTGTAACATAAAATATAATGTAATATAATATAAATATAGTAGTATCAAATTTAAAAATTTATGTATGGATTTTATAAAAATTTTAAAATTGTAAATTTAAATTTTTATAGTATAATCGCATAGTAGACATAAGACAAATTGTATTGTATAATTATTAATTTCAATTCAGGAATCCGCCCCTGAGCACGAGTTCTACTCTTTCAGGGGTGAGCTAAAGTTTTTCTGTATATATTATATTTTATGTTACAATTATGAGCAAAATAATAAATAAATAAATTAGTATCATTATTACGCTATTATTATTACTGCTACTTCCACTACTACTATTATGTATATTAAGTCTATTTCTGTACCTAATACTACTTCATTTTTGTATTTCTTTGTGTTACTGGTAAGTATAGTAGGCCTGGTTTCAACACGGTTGCAGCACGGCTTCATAATAATCAAAGGAACCGATATCTACTTTCCTTTCTGTATATTACGTATTCTCTACATTACACTATTAGACCTGTACATTCAACCAGAGCTAGTAGCTCTGACAATCCACGATCCGCCACAGGTCCGAGCTCGGCTCTGACTATTTCTCCGGGACTCTTCTCCGAGAGGAAAAGCGTACTCTGACGTCACACTCGACCAGTTGAAAATGACTGTTCTACTCTCTCTGACGTTTACTATAAATACTAATACGTCACTACAAACGAGAAATGTTCAGGACTTTTTCGGATAATGTACTGAATGTCATCCGGGTTGCGTTCAATATAGATTCGGCGCAAATTGTTTTCTGCCCACCTCTGACCTGATTGCACCTGATTACTTCCTATGGGGTTATCTCTAAAGTAGGGTCTATCGCAACAAGCCTCGCACCATTATCCAGTTGAAAAAAAAAAAAAACATAATGAACGAAATTAGTGCCATCGAATCTGTTTTGTTGTGGCGAGTTATGCAGAACTTTCAAAGCAGATTGCAGGAATGTATTCGTTTCCGTGGAGACTACTTACGAATGTAGTTTTTAAAAAGTAATCAGACATTAATAAATTGCACTGTACTAACTTACTTCCAGTATATGTGTTTTCTTTTAATTCGTCCTGAGTGTTCCACAACAGGCTATAAAAACCGTCATATCTCACTGCCGCATCCTATATTTTGGAACAACATATTCTTCCCTATGGTAACAACTCTCTCTCTTTTGTTTATAACAAAGTTTCAAGTCTAACTATACATAACAAGACCCCTTGTTATGTAGACTATAGATATACAGGGACATCATTTTATTTTTACTTCAATTTTTATTGTACCTAAGTTTTTTAATGTACTTCACTCCCACCCCTTGTACTAATGAAATTCAAACGTCCTTCACACAGATCCAAGACCGCATATACAGTCATAGTAGTCTTACGGTCATAGTAAACAGTACGTTCCAAAAATATTTTCGCGTTTTCCAGTAACGAAAGAGCTTTCAATTCATTTTCGCACAGGTACTGTCGTCCATTTGCCTACGTCGTATCCCGGTTTCCCCCCCACCAGATTTTTTTTAGTAGGTTATTTTACGACGCTTTATCAACAGCTTAGGTTATTTAGCGTCTGAATGAGATGAAGGTGATAATGCCAGTGAAATGAGTCCGGGGTCCAACACCGAAAGTTACCCAGCATTTGCTCATATTGGGTTGAGGGAAAACCCCGGAAAAAACCTCAACCAGGTAACTTGCCCCGACCGGGAATCGAACCCTGGCCACCTGGTTTCGCGGCTAGACGTGCTAACCGTTACTCCACAGGCGTGAACTCCACCAGATTTTATTCGCCAACTAGTGGCTGGGCTGTTTTAGCTCTTTTCTGAGAACATTAATTTCTGTTAGGAATTGGACGTCTACGTAATATTATACAACTGATTAAAATAACTTAAATAAAAGGGCCTCGTTAAGTAATTAACTGTCATGTGATTCCCTCCCTTTCTATGACCCTCCGATATAACCACTTTGACGGACTGTACATAGTATCACCGAGTAATTTTATCTTTTCGGATCGGGCAGAAGTGAAGATTGAATTTACAGTAAGTAAGGTATTATTTTATAGAGTAAATACAGAATTATTTCAACATGAGTTACTAGTACGAAGAA
Organism: Periplaneta americana; assembly: GCF_040183065.1. Classification (NCBI taxonomy): domain Eukaryota; kingdom Metazoa; phylum Arthropoda; class Insecta; order Blattodea; family Blattidae; genus Periplaneta; species Periplaneta americana. The sequence goes on along the minus strand of NC_091129.1, from coordinate 75,437,867 downwards.
CGAAACTGTTAATTAGGATTAGGTACAATAGTCTATAGTGCGATAATATGCACATTAGAATTGAAACCTGTATCGAAATGAAGGGCCATCATTTAAAAAAATGCGTTTAAATATCCATATTATGATTATTTTTCAATTTAACTTCATTCTCTATATTGTACGCTAATGTGCTGTAGACAGTATACTATACACTGCATAATGAATACGTTCACATGAATAGCTCAGTTCGTGAGTAAAAATACTCTTTGTTAATACTGTACTGTATTTTGATTAAACAAAAACCTAATGAAAATGATCAAACTCAAAAGCGCAATATTTCCTAGTTTACGTAAATGAATGAACTACATTTCTTCCCTCCTATACCTAGTAAATTGATTTGTTTGTATATTACGCCAGTATCATCGAACTTCAGTCGTGGAAGGGGGTAGCAAACGGCGTTGATCCAGAGGTATAGGCAAGTTAATATTAAAAATGTTAGTAAAAATAAAATTATGTCCCTGTACATGTGTAGGCCTAATAGAATAACACGAAAATGAAACAGAAGCTTGGGAAAAAATGCCAATGAAATTTTACGGAATAATGGCTATGTTCCTTTCCTATTACACTGGTTTGCGTTTCAAAACTTTCAAGGATTTTATAAAAGATCAGTTATAAATCGGAGGTACGCTGGGTATCGAAGACAGGTTCACAAGATTAAACGTCTAGCGTTCTAGCCACTAGACCACTGTGGCGACTTTCAATAATATTACTTGATACTCTTTTAGTTTTCACACACAGTTTTGGAACAAAATTTGTATTTTAAGGGAATTATTCAGCGAAAATGTACATAAATACTGCAACAGAAATCGTTTCTCTTTGATTCTTTAACCCGTGTCTCAAAGATTCAGATTACTTGCGTAGAATACAAATAAAATACATTTTCTGTGTGATCTTCCTCACGTGTGAATATCTATCCTACTTGTCACAACAGTAAAATCCCGTAAGTCCGGCATTCGTAGACGGTGGTGGGATTGGAACCCCTTAAATTCGAAATAAAGCTAAGACCAGCGGCTTAGCTAAGCTGAGAATATCGACAGGCTAGAAATCACCGAGACCGTCTTCTACGACTTGTCGATTTTAGGTCCACACGAGGAGATTTAAAGTGTCTTCCCATCCCACCATCTCTCTGACGATGCCGTCTGAACTTAAGGCTCTTGGGAGGTGACACGTACTAAATGGCGCAAATCCGCTGACGAGACATTTTCTATTTTATTTCACTCCGAGTAATTTCACAGAATTAATACGTTAATATCGATATCACACTTGCATTAAGCAGAATTTTTGACACGTTAAAGTACTATGTATAATGAAATAAAAACCCTAACCAAAACAAACATCCGTGACCAATGTTAGTGTTGTGCCCAAGGATTATGATAAGCAATCATAAATTTGTTATGACCATAAGCAATATATTTTCACTTTATTTTAAAGTAATAAAATCGTACTTATTAAAAGATTCAAACATGCTTTGATACGACAGAGATCGCTTCCTGTTCGACAGATTACAAAGCATAGTTTAATTAACGTCAGCAGAATCACAGTCCAGTCCTTGAACATGCAGAAATGCGTACGCTTACATTTTTATCACGAAGTCAGTCTTAGCAACAGCTGACATATAACGTGCAGCGTCTCTCGCGAGACATCAATTTCTATTGGTTACTGGTAAGTCAGAAACAGAGATTCAGTCGTGAGAGTTCCTTAAATCTGTATTGTTCTAAGTGACGACCGGAAATGCCGATTAGAAAGAATGGTTAAGAATCAGAAGCGCGGTGTTTAGTGAATGCAATACCGTCTTTTTAGAAGATTCGCGGGTAAAATAGCGTCACTCTGTTACGTCACAAAGGACGCGGTTCGAGAATTTATAAAAGGACATGAAACATCGAAAACGCGGTCATTAGTTATTGGTCAAGATAGCGGTCATGGAGTAGCGCTCGTCCAGGAAGAAATCCAGAATATGGCATCACCTTTGAACAGCACCAGGGTTCTCCCTATTATTTATTGTAAATAAAATCATCAGATCTTTCTTTAGACTTTTCATGTAACTAATTCATCTTGGTACTTTAGAATTAACAGAAAATTTCATACTTTGTAAATCATTCAATTTCAATATTTAATAATTTATTTGTAGTAACTTGATATTTTATTAATAAACTTAGTAATAGTGAATTTCTACACTTGTGATTATTTCGAAAGCCTGCGATCACATTCTAAGTAGGAATCCCTCCTATCCATAAGCAAGTACAGTTTGTAAAGTATAACGCAGTGTCTGATTCGTTTGTGTTATCTTGATGGAGATTATAACTCGCGATTATCTCAAAGATAAGCCATCCGCCCTTGTCGTGGCAAGTGGCACGACAAATTACTGGTGTCAGATATGATAGAGTTCAACAATAACTTTTGGTGTCAGATATAGTATAACAATAAATTATGGTGTCAGAATTGGAACATAAAATATTGGTGTCAGCTATGGTATAATAAATACTGGTGTCAGAATTAGTATAACAAAAAGTTGGTGTCAGAAATGGGCACAACATTAGTAATTAAAATTACAGGAGAACGTAGTATGTACTAGTAGTACCAAAATTATATACCTCAATCTAGTATATACAGTCACGAAGCTTGAGTTAATGAGGGTACTAGGAACAATAGACTATGCCGGTACTGTTTCACATTGTATGTGATAGGCGACCGTAGCGATCCTAGTGGTTAGCAACCATCTATGGATTCATATTCCTTACGTAATGAGCTTCGTGACTAAATACTAGACTGTGGTAGTACTATCGGGAGTAGCAATAGTATCAGTAATAGAAATAGTACTTGTAATAGTATTGACAGTGGCAGTAGTACCAGTGGTGGTGGTAGTAGTTGTATTTTTGGTGACAATACATTAGTAATTGCAGCAGAATAGCAGTAGGAGCACTTTCAAAAGCAACAGTAGCTGTAGTGTACAAGAACAGCAGCACTAATAATAGAGTGGAAATGGTAGAAAATCTGTAAATAAGATCCAGGAAGAAAATGAAGAATAAATTAAACAAGATTTTCTTGTAAATGTGCTGAGGGAGACCAAAATAATCTGATCGACTTAAATTGTAATGAATGGACCTTAGAGACGATGAGAGTTTACAGCAGTAAATTCTATGACGAAATTAAATATGTATGTATTGTATGTATGTATGTATGTATGTATGTATGTATGTATGTATGTATGTATGTATGTATGTATGTATGTATGTATGTATGTATGTATGTATGTATGTATGAATGTATGTATGTAGGTACGTACGTACGTACGTATTTATGTATTTATTCACACTGTAAATGGGTAAATACCCGGTGGCAGTGGTAACTAGTTAACCTCAATAATTACATTAATAATAAATTAAAATTCATAATATTAATAATAGCAATATATATAATAATATTAACAAGGAGCATGCTAAATTAAATGAAGCACAATCACTTAACATAACATAATTAATTAAAGTAAATCTAATTTATATCTTAACCCTAAGTTCGAACTTAAACCCACGAGTGTATATGATATATGTTCATACTTGCATAAGTACCTTTCAACACTACACTCATTTCGCTATTAATTCAATCACTGCATTGGACTATGAATCATTTCACTGACACTATCCTGATTGCACTAACACTTCAAAAACATTTCACTGTTCAAATACTTTGCACTACCACTGCAAACTATAAAATTTCACTGACACAAACACGCCTCACTGACACCACACACTTCACAGACACAACACACTTCTTCACTGATACAACACTTCAAATAACAAAACATCAATTACACCTTTATTATTCCGCAGAATTGTACTTACTATATTAACCTCAAATCGCTAGCTTAGACCCCATTACAAGCAAATATGCTTACAGGACGCGTAATATGCATAATGGATGAAGAATGGACTTAGACTTCCATCACTCATCGCGCCTGATTCAATAAATATAATAAAGTATAATAGATAAGAAAACGTATTTAAGCAGTAGTACGAACGCAGCTAAATGGTTATGGAAAACGCAGATTTTGTAAAACGGGTGGGATATAATAACCGTTACCGGAAGGGTAATAATGCTTCTGAGAGATAAGTCTGGGCAGATAGTGGTTCTGTCCTGTTGAGGCCAGTTTATGTTAACTGCAGGGGCGCCGCCCCGCGACTGTACCGATTGCTGCTGCTGCATTTCCTCCATCGGTCAATTTTTCAGGAGAATCTCGTTTCCTCGAGGTCAATTCCGAACGAGCCTCGGGGCAACCCCGCGCCCCACCCCCGGTTCCGAGATAAAGGAGACCGTTTCACCCTGGGAAACTCAATCAGTCGGCTGGAAAACGAGACATCAAATTGTGTGTGGCCTTTCTCAACCCATTTTTCCTCCCTCCCCGGGGACTTTTATTTCCTTTTTCTTCTCCTTCATGCCCCATTGGTTTGTAAAAAATACAAGGATCCGTTTAAACTTATCTCGGAAAGGTCAGTATGCATAACGTATTGGTTGCTCCGATATAAGGAAAGACATCGCGTAGTTTACAACACCCATTTGTTAAATGCCAGGGCTTTGATTGTAGCAGGGCGGAATTTCAATAAACAACTAGTTTATATTTTAAAAATTGTACAGTTTAAGATTAAATAATGATTTTATTTAAGTTTTACTAATTTCTTTTGCAAAGTATCGGATGTCCGCCGGTTAGGTTGATCAGAAACAGCTGAAACTGTTCAATTTTCCTACCGTCTTCAAGGCCGGCTACAGCAACTCATGCTTTTGTCCGACCCAATGATTATTTGCAGAGACATCGAAACGGGGAAATCACGTGTCAGTTACTTAGGCCTACTAAAATGGGGCCAGATTCTTTAAATTATTTTAAACAGTTGCATAATTTACGTAGATGTCCAATTCCGAACAGCAAATGTTTTCAGAAAATGGCAAAGACTGGCCAGCCACTAGCATTTACAGAGGAGCCAGCAGAAATGGGTGGGGGAAACCGGGATGCGACGTAACTACTCGGACGGACAGAAGCTCATAACCGGTTTGGTGTACATACGTTGAATGCGAATAGTATCATTGGTCCTTTTTAAGTCACTATTACTTCAGAGCGTTACATAAATAAGAATATTAAATAATATAAATAATTATTTTGTTAATTAGGCTGAAAGACGCGAGTATGTTTCTGAAATGAGCTTACCGCCTTAATTACCATTATAGGCAAGATGTATACGACTGTTTTTGTTCGACCATAATTAAAGGTATAAGTTTTGCGATTTTAAAAATATCTTACCTTCTTACTTTAGTGTTAATGAAATTATCAACATGCGTGTATTTTCAGCGTTTTCTCGATATTTCAATAGATGACACGAGTGTTAATATCTTTTCAGCGCGTTCCAGAGTAGTGCAACAGATGGCAGGAGTGTACGCCGTATTTATTGATTTTTTGCAGTGCTCGCTATGGAGATTTTAACCTCAAAGCAACAAACATTAAAACACAGAAAATAAACTCAATTTATTGGAATATTAGACTTAACATGAACAGAATTTATTTTATTTTAAATACATGTTGTTGATTGTGCAGTTTGTGAAATTTATCTGGGGAATGGCTCGCAATGGAATATTTGAAGTTGGGTTAATGTTTATTTCAGTGATTCGATCAATATTACTTTCAAAACTCTCGCCTGCCATTTTGGATTGATGTTCTCAAGGCTTGAGGGATGTTGCGCGTACAATATTAATCAATATCGCATATGCTTAGTTGAAAATAGATAGTTGCAATAACATAATAAATAGCAGTACTTTAATGTCATTAAGATACAGTTAGTTATATCACATGTATTGAGCGTATTATAGTATGGTCGAGCAAAAAAGAATATTATTATTTTTTTTCTTAATTTGGCTGAAGGAGAACAAATTAATAGAAATTTTATGCAGAATAGTACAATTCCACATATATCCGAACATTACATGGGTGCATTACGCAAAATGTTCGTCGAGAGAATAATACATAATATGAAGGGCTCAGAGCCAAAGGCGACTAACCCACAATTACAATATGAGTAAATACGAGTTGATATTAAGAGGACCCTGACAAAAATGATTGGTTTCACAATTTATTTTAATTGGTCTACATTGAATAAATATAAAAAAATATCATAAATCTATAACAACGATGTATAGTTTTTAAAAAAGGCTTAGGCCTAATAATGAACAATACAAAATTGTGGGTTGGTCGCCTTTGACTCTGAGCCCTTCATATAGCCTATTAGCAAGAGTTTGTAGCCTTCTAGATCGCCAATCTAAATTCCTATGGCTCTTATTTTTGGGCTAACCTTCAAACACCATATGTACCAAACAACACACGTAGTCTGAAGAATTTGAAGAAAAATATTCGTTAAAAATTTTTTGTAACAAGCATAACGAACTCTCCGTAATTCTTTCAACATAACTGGAACATGTTTAAGAGCAGAGAATGAATGCTTCAAATGTCTTATGTAATGGTGAGTACCATTAGATTATTTCTAATTAGTAGTTAAAGTAAGTACGTCAGTAAAATATACGATTAAGACAATAACTAACCTCAAAACGGTGCAGCGCTTTTTCAACTAAAAAAACAGTGTTGGTCACATTATAATATAGAGTTTTCGGATAAAAGATATCCGAAAGCACCCACAACAATAAAAATAAACCTTCTATAGTCTTGAGTTTGTTGTAATAGTACCAGATGATTTTCCGTACTCGAGACTTAAGTCCATATTGCATTCTAAAACGACTATGAACAGCTGTAAGAGACTTTAATTCGAATAGTAATATAATTATTTCCTGCGGTATCGAATTTGTTTAATGAGATCGATCAATATCTGGCGCATGCACTTGAGAGATTACCTTTGGTGTAGGGCCAAACGGAAAGTGTGTACAATAAATACAATTTCAATATATTTCTCAGTATGAGTATCTTCCATTTGGACATTCAGTATTTAATATCATAAATCTTCCATTATAGTTTAGAAAAAATATTGGTGGTAGGTAAGAAAAAAATATATAAACTTTTTAAAGCACAAAAATATATCTTACTTAACTGTAACATTAGGATTACTGTGTAACTATTAAATGAAAAAAGTAGAAGAACGATAATGTGACAAAGTAGTATGGAAAATGTGAGAAAATAACCTCGAAGCTAAATGTAGATTTACATACTCGTTCTTCGAGAAAGCCTTCGATAGGCTCAACAGAAAAAATACCTTGAAGTTCCATAGAGTTTATTTAACCTCCTTCGAGTAACCCTTCGAATAGCTTCAACAGAAAATAACTTTGAAGCTACATTTTTTTTCAAGAAAGCCTACATAATAGTGCAGGAATTTTATATAGGCTTACGGATGAGGAAATACAGCATCATTGAAGATGACTATGAAAAAGAGAAAGGTGTACTTCGTCATGTGTTATATACATATACAAGGTGCAATAAATATATTTCCGAACTGCAATTGTATTTATTGTACCATTAAACAAACATGCACGTGTCATTGTAGATCATTGCTTCCATGCCTGTTGAGTCAGTCTATCAAACAGCATCAGATTGTCTAAGAATAGAGCTTCTACACGTGATTTTGTGCGAATATGTCAAGAACTTACTGCGATTTTTCCTGGAATCTCTCCATATACGTCTTATGGCTATTATCTATGCATTTCGAACTAGTGGTTCAAGGTCAAGCATTTGCCACGTGTGCTTACTCCAATTCTGGACCATTCTCCTGGGACAGTCGGAATTACCAGTGCTAAAGTTCACAGTTTTCAGTTCAGTGCTTCGTGTATGGTTTGTATTTTTGTACATGACCTTGATCCGCCAGTTCGAAATACACAGATAATAGTCTTCTTTTTTGCCTTTCAAGTGATGCACTTAATATACATTCCAGGCGTTTCCCTGGTTTCTAGTTAACTTCTCCGTTTCCTGTGCCCTGTGTGTTGTCTACATTCAGGGCAGTCTGGGAATTTATTGATTGTAACTTGTACAAAAAGAATACGAGTACCCGTTTTAATTTCTTTTGCAAAGTCTAATATCTATAATATTGGGAAAATAAAGGGAGAGAAAGTAAAATGTTCAAGGAAAGAGAAAGCTTAGTGAAAAGTTTATTGGATGTGAAATGAGAGGAATTTGAAAAGGGAGTATTAGGAATAGGAGGAGAGATAAAGAGCGAGAAGAAAATGAAAGATCTAGCAAAAACGGAGAGAGGTGAAAAAAGAGAAGTACGGCTTAGACGAATTAAAAGGTGGAAGGTAGATATGAACAAGAGTTGATAAATAAGAGATATGGGGAGAAGAAGATGCTTGTGATGGAAGAAAGCAATAGAGAGGAATAGGAAATGAGATGGATCATTAAAGGAAAAAGAGAAGGAGAGAGCAAGAAGAGACAGAAGGAGGAAAAACTAAGATGGAGATAGAAAGGAAAGAAAGAATAAAATGAAAGAGAGTGATAGATTGTCCATCATAAGAACGGACCCATCCTGCCAACAAGCCTATTAGAATATCTATCAGTTGTTAATCAGGGTATTTTCAGCACACATTGCATGTTGTGTCAGATGTGGAGTGAAGTTTACTTTTCGAGATTTCTGTTTTTTTTTTTTTTTTTTTTTTTTTTTTTAGAGACTTGTCTTGGAGTTTATATGTCGATTTGCTGTGCGAGACAGAACAGTAAATCATGGAGCTCTTTCGAGGTGCGAAGCTTTTTCGCATCTCCGGTCCGCGCTCTCAGCACATTCATCACAAGCATCTTATTTTTTATTCCTGTTCCAACCTATGAGTTGCATTTCACATGTATAACGGTGATTCAAATTTTGATGAGATTTATTCTATTATTTCACTTTCATATTCGCCTTTTAATCCAGCGTAGATTTGATCGGTTAGTAATGATTTCATTTGGACCTTCTTTAACACTGATAGGGAGCAATTTAGGAGAACATGAAATACAACAAAACCTTAATTTTTCTAGTCATTCGATAAGTATTGACAACAATGCTGTAAATCAGTGCTCCTAGCGGTGACCATTGAAATCTTGTAATGCGTAATCAATATCGGCTTTATTATCTATTCCTTCTCACCGTACCTCTTTCTATTCGTTATCTTTCCCCGTGTCAGTTTGTCGCCTATGGAACTCCTTACCTCGTTATGTCAGCATTGCCGAACGATTAATCAAATTAAATTGAGAATTAAGAATTACTTACTTTTACATGGAATATATTCGTGTTAGCTGATTTTTATAGATTATAGATTATTCTCTGTGTTTGTATAAATTGTCATTTAGGTCTATTATAAAGTAGATGTATAATGTTTAGTCAATATTTCATTATATGCAAGCTCCTTAATGTGTATGATAACGCTTTTATATTTAAATATTACCATTAGTTTTACTACTTTCTCTATTCCTATTGTTTCAATGTAGAGTATATTTCAGTTCTGGTAGTGTGGAAGAGAAGGCCTCATGGCCTTAATTCTACCAGAATAAATAAAAAACAAACACACACAAAAAAAGAAACAAAACAAACAAATAAATAATTCTATTAAAAATGAAATGAGATGACGTTATGACTTGATGAAATAATTTAAGCTATATTTTGGCCAAAGATACAAAAGACAGAGTCTGCTGCAAGAATTGTAATAGATAACGAGATCCCATCAAGTATGACCAAAATGTTAGAGTAGATACTGTATTTGGATATATCAGTTTGTAAGCTTTCACGGTGACTGTGATCAGAATTAGGCCTTTGGGTATTCCTACCTTGTCCAGGAACGATTCGGACTACATAAATGTTTCATAATCAGAACAAAAGGTAAAGTCGTTTGGTTTAGTCGCTCGAGAGAGTAGGTGACATCTTTGATCCTATCTTTGGCCTGATATGGAATCTAGATGTAGTTTCTAAACATTGGAAATACAAAATTCCATGACACAGTGGAATACCCAAAAGCCTGTTTTTTGCATTTGCAGTTAATATACCAACTGAATGTACTCGTGACATATTTAAAGTTTTCACATGTCTCTAGATTTATACATGAAGTTTTAGACTAGGCCTATTTAATATAAATTTTGCAAAAATGTAAGTAGCATATACTATGACATTGTTTATTGACTTCTTAAAAACGTATCACTAACGCAGTTATCCAGCCTTGTAGAGAGCGAGGTAGTATTCTAGTAAGATGGATGCGAGGATTCGCCATGAAATTACCTGACATTCGTCTTGCAGTTGAGTGGAAAGTATGGGATAATTCGGCCACAGAAGACGGTGATATTATGTTAGTCATACAGAGAATGAAATTCATGACCGTCAAAAATGCTTCTTGAAAGCAACATATCAGTAGCAAAATTTGATTTGTTATATTGAATTATTTCAACGCTACAATTGCTTATTTGTTAAAATGTGTATATGATAACGTTATGCAATTTGTGTTCTTTTGTTTTGTGTGTTTTTGGAACATATAATTTCAATTAATGCTCCTCATAAATGTTGCAACTAAAAACCTTGTGCATCCCTCGTGTTTATCGTAAGGCTCGTCTCCCCCACACGTTACCTGCATTTTGTTTACGTTTTCACTGTGCCTAAACGAGACGCTCTACTGTGCTAATATCTGCTAATTTTTCATTGGCATAAAATTAGTGAGGTAAAATCGAATTTATGTACAATTCAGTAAAACGTTGTGTGTGTATTACTTATGTTACAAAACGCTGAACTGTGCGTATTGTATTCTTCACTTGACATAATTATAAATAAACGCATATAGAGTGTTAGTTGGGAGACTAGAGGGGAAAAATACCTTTGAGGAGGCCGAGACGTAGATGGGAGGATGATGGTAGAAATTTGATTAATCTTGATGGCGGGCTTAAGTGAGGGCGGCAATGACCCTCCGGGTCGCTTAAAAGCCATAAATAAGTAAGTTTATTACTTATTTTTCCTCAAAAGAAGTTGTAAGAATATGTATTATATTTGAGAATCAACTTAATGTAATGACGAAATTACAAGAAACGTGACGTTGTGTTCGTGTCGCAACATCTTCTATGGAGTATTAATAATGAGAAGAATTAATTTACTGATAAAAAATATTTTTAAAAATTTCGAATGACAGGTTCAATTTGCCAAAAATAATGATCTAACAGAGTAAAACAATCCTTCACATCTTGAGTGACTTGCCTCTGAAAATGGAACGTACTAAGTGGTTCCGAAACAACGAAGATATTAAGTCTCAATGTATGTTAGAAACCTCAAATTTTTCTTCTTGAACTCAAAATGAGCGTTTAGAATTTTCTTATTAAAAATTCAATCTGTTGAAGCAACTTTTTTTTTTTTTACTCAATTGCAAATTGGTGCGATATAGGCAAGTAGATGAGGGAAAGAAAACGAGACAAGAAGGTATGACGAGATAAAGCGACGAAATCACCATCTTGTTATCCTTTCACCTCGTTTCCATCCGAGCTGCGTGGTGTAAGACTTCCTCGTGTAACCTGCTGCCCACATTTCAAATTTGGTGCGTGAGTAGCATGCAGGTTGCTACATGTTATACTGTAGTATAAACATGAATTGCAGGAACCATTCGATGTCAGAAGAAGATTTGATGAGATAGCAGTGGTTTATTTTGATGTCAACAGAGCACAGTTAAAGTGATATTGGTTGTAGAGGTTTAGATATTAGTGATTTTTGGCGGTGTACGTTAGAAATGATATAGATAATTTTATTAGGAGTAATAGGGCGGTACTTTTGGTGATAGTAAAATTTCTTTATTTATCTTCATTCTTTTTTGGGCTTCTGATATTTCTTGATTCTTTTCTTCTATGATTTCTACAGTTTTTCTTATTTTAAAATGTTGGCCTCGTGATGTCCTTTCCTTGTTTATTTATTATTTTATGTCCCTTTCATCTTCTCGTTTCACTCCTCCCTCCCGCTCTTACTCATCTTGTCTCTCTCACTTAATATTCAGTCATTCTTTTCATTCACTAATTCGTTCACTCGTTCATTCATTCACTCGTTCATTCACTAATTTTATTTACTCGCTCATTAACTAATTTTATTCACTCGCTCATTAAATAATTTTATTCACTCGCTCATTCACTAATTTTATTCACTCCCTCATTAAATAATTTCATTCACTCGCTCATTCACTAATTTTGTTCACTCGCTCAGTAACTAATTTTATTCACTCGCTCATTCACTAATTTTATTCACTCGATCATTAAATAATTTCATTCACTCGCTCATTCACTAATTTTATTCACTCGCTCATTAACTAATTTTATTCACTTACTCATTCACTAATTTCATTCACTCGCTCATTCACTAATTTTATTCAATCGCTCATTAACTAATTTCATTCACTCGCTCATTCACTAATTTTATTCACTCGCTCATTAAATAATTTCATTCACTCGCTCATTCACTAATTTTATTCACTCGCTCATTAAATAATTTTATTCACTCGCTCATTAACTAATTTTATTCACTCGCTCATTAACTAATTTTATTCACTCGCTCATTAACTAATTTTATTCACTCGCCCATTCACTAATTTTATTCACTCGCTCATTCACTAATTTTATTTATTCGTTCATTTACTAATTTCATTCACTCGCTCATTCATTAATTTTATTCACTCGCTCATTCACTAATTCTATTCACTCGCTCACTAAATAATTTCATTCACTCACTCATTCACTAATTTTATTCACTCGCTCATTAACTAATTTTATTCACTCGCTCATTAAATAATTTTATTCACTCGCTCATTAAATAATTTTATTCACTCGTTCATTCACTAATTTCATTCACTCGCTCATTCACTAATTTTATTCACTCTCTCATTAAATAATTTCATTCACTCGCTCATTCACTAATTTTGTTCACTCGCTCAGTAACTAATTTTATTCACTCGCTCATTCACTAATTTTATTCACTCGATCATTAAATAATTTCATTCACTCGCTCATTCACTAATTTTATTCACTCGCTCATTAACTAATTTTATTCACTTACTCATTCACTAATTTCATTCACTCGCTCATTCACTAATTTTATTCAATCGCTCATTAACTAATTTCATTCACTCGCTCATTCACTAATTTTATTCACTCGCTCATTAAATAATTTCATTCACTCGCTCATTCACTAATTTTATTCACTTGCTCATTAACTAATTTTATTCACTCGCTCATTCACTAATTTTATTCACTCGCTCATTAAATAATTTCATTCACTCGCTCATTGACTAATTTTATTCACTCGCTCATTCACTAATTTTATTCACTCGCTCATTAAATAATTTTATTCACTCGCTCATTAACTAATTTTATTCACTCGCTCATTAACTAATTTTATTCACTCGCTCATTAACTAATTTTATTCACTCGCCCATTCACTAATTTTATTCACTCGCTCATTCACTAATTTTATTTATTCGTACATTTACTAATTTCATTCACTCGCTCATTCATTAATTTTATTCAATCGCTCATTCACTAATTCTATTCACTCGCTCACTAAATAATTTCATTCACTCACTCATTCACTAATTTTATTCACTCGCTCATTAACTAATTTTATTCACTCGCTCATTAAATAATTTTATTCACTCGCTCATTCACTAAATTCATTCACTCGCTCATTCACTAATGTCATTCATTCACTCACTCATTAACTAATTTAATTCACTCGCTCATTTACTCGCTCATTCACTAATTTCATTCATTCACTCGCTCATTCACTAATTTCATTCATTCAATCGCTCATTCACTAATTTCATTCATTCATTCACTCGCTCATTCACTAATTTCATTCATTCACTCCCTCATTCGCTAATTTCATTCATTCTCTCATTCGTTTATTCCCTCACTCATGTCATTCTTTCATACCATTCATCCATTTATTCATGTATCAATTTATTCAACAAACAAATCTATTATTGATTACTTCTTTTTCTTTCTGTTAGTTCGATCTGGACTATTGTTTTCGCTATGCGACAAAGAATGCAATTGTTACTCTGGTTAACAAGGCCGTTTATAAATTGTGACGAAAAAGAAAATAATTATGAAAATAGCTAAAAGTTGATATATAATTTTGGCCAGATATTTTCAAGGATTATTTAATCTGTGTGTTAGTAATTACTAAAACATTATTTCGGATAAGGAATATAATAGACTTTTACGTCGTATGTTTGCTAAACTTCTTTTCAGGATTTTATTAACACATGCCAGGGATCTATGACCCTTTATACTGTACAGTTATCTGAAACTCTCGGAAAACTCTTACAGAAAAGGATCCTCGTAGTTCCACAAAGTTTGTCTTGGTCACTTTTAGTTATGTGTCAGTGATCCCAGTGCAGTACTATGTACTTCATACGAAGTGAAGAAAGAAGAAGAGACGACAAAACTTGTGTCTTCGAGAGAAAAAAGAAAACAAGAACCTTACTATATACTAAAGCTATTAGGACCTGCCCATAGGCTATGCTGTTTAGACCCATCTAGAAAGATTCGAAGCCTCTCAATACTGACTTAAACGGACACTTTGAGGAGACCACGAAAAGCTATATTATTTTTTCATCCTTTTCCTTCCGCTACATTTTTCTTATTTCATTTGTGTTTGTTTCTCTTACTTTAAGTTTTTACGACGTTTCTTTTTCTTCCTTTTAAAACCCCCTTATAACAAAGCCATCCTGTTCCACGCCAGTTCAAATCGAAAAATACCGTGACTTTACAAGATGTAACTACTGAAGTAAGGATTCACCAGCATCACCATCAATAGGAAAGAGGCCGCCGCCGCCGCCGCCGCCACCACCACCACCACCACCACCACCACAATTGTCATCGTCATAAATATGAAATTGACATTTAGGCTTCTCCGATATTACAAAATTATAATATTCACTGTTCACCTCAATTTTTTCCTGGCTCTTAAGCTACTTCTTCCTGAGTCAAACCTTCAAATTGGCTCTCAGTTTCAGAATACCGTTGTCAGTCTTTCTTTTAATGGCTGTTTTCCGTCCTTTTTTTTATGGAAGAACATCTAGTTTAACTGGTCCAAAAAATCAATTACTTTATTTTGTCCGAAATCTGGAGTATACAATTTCCCCTTTTTGTCTGTGAAATAATTTTTTTAATATCTCGATTAGTTTTCGAGTTATGGCCAAAAATATGCCAGTTCTAGTCAGCATCCTCTGTCGTCGACTCATTAGTTTGTCGTTCGTTCTCAGAAACTTAACATTTTCAACCCATTTATTCGCCTCATAACTAAAACGCTATTAAAGATACGTGTATGAAATTTTGCTTGGTTACTGTATATGTTACGGTCTACAATGTGAAAATATCATTCTGGTTGAATATGGACTGGGGTCACTAAAGGGCTTGCTGGACTAAAGTTGTCTGGGTCTTCTAGAATATATGGTTCTTTTAGTAATACAAATGTTAATAATATAATTAGGATAATAAATCCTACGACGTCTTTAATTGTGAAATATGGATAATTAATATTTTTGCCTTCTTAATAATAGAAAAAAATATTTGAAAAATATCGAGTGAAAATTTTCAGGAAAATAAAAAAGGTTTAAACTACTACTTATCCTGCAAATAAATTAATTAGGTCTATATTGATTCATGCTGTTACGCAACTTTCTGAAATAGGCAGGACAAAAGAGACTATTTTTTTTTAATTTTGGGGTAGGAGCGAAATGGTGATTGGTTGCACAAAAAAAACTGCCAAAATTTCGAAAGTTTAAAATATGGCAATAATTTGTTTTATTAATTCATTAGTGCCTCTTGCTGATGAAGATATGAATAATAACCTCGTCAGTTTTCAACTTAAGTGAGTTGTTACGGGAGACCTGAGAAAATGAAAAAGTAAATTTACTTATTTTTTCCATATATTTAAGCTGAATATTCACCTGAGCTATTTCATTAATTAAAAATTTTGAAGATCTCTACAAAGATTTTACATTCAATTTCTGCTTAATTATATGTACCCAATAGTTATTGTAAAATTTGTTTATATTCTGTTGCTTTAGATCTTTACAACGGTCCATAATTCGAGGTATAAAATAATATCGATATTATTCTAACTTTTTAGATTTTCAGCACCGTTTCTTCCTTGTATTATCAGTTGCATATTACAACTTCAAGGGGTCTTCAACTTTAACGTATGGATAGAAAGACATAGTATTCCTAATATATAAACAGCAAAAGCTGTTGAACACATTTTGACTAAATCCTTAACTATGATAGTGATGATGAAAATGCTGATCACCATCACATATGCACAGTTAAACATCACTTGCTTCAAGTAGATTATAACAATAGTTCAGATAGTTTTTCTGTTTTCTTTCAGTTTCTAATTGAAATCTCTTTTGTCACTTCGTTTCTTAATACTTGGATGAAAAGCACGTGCAAAAGTCTGGTAAAGAATTTAATACCGCAGTGCAAAAAATAAGACAACTTCTCCACAGAAATTGTCATTATTCATTCATAGCGTTCTGCCCAAGAACAGGTCTTTCACTGCAAATCCAGCATTCTCCGGTCTTTCCTATTTCCTGCCTTCCTCTTAGTCTCCGCATATGGTCCCTATATCTTAATGTCGTCTATTATATATCTTCTTTTATTGTGTATTTTTCATGATTTTATTGTGAATTGTATATCATTTTATTTTGTATTGTTTATATTGTGTATACCACTGCCACCGCGTGCTTGCCCACTTTCAGTGTAAATAAATACATACATACACATTCTTCTGCCCTGAACTCTTCTCCCGTTCACCATTCCTTCCAGTGCAACCTTCAGTAGGCAATTTCTTCTCAGCCAGTGACTGAACCAATTTCTTTTCCTTTTCTTAATTAGTTTCAGCATTATTCTTTCTTTAACCACACAGCTTCGCTTCCTATTCTGTCTGTCCATTTCACACGCTCTATTCTTCTTCATATTCACATTTCAAGTGCTTTATTGTCATTCAAACCTATTAAATTTGTATTCGTATGCTATACTACGTCAAAGATTTAATGTATGAACATATTTCTGAAGTAATAGAAGCTCTAATTTATGAACACGAGCCAGCAACAGGAAATGTTTCAGGTATTTAGAAATTATCAATTTTAATTAGAGTGAATTTTTACGATAAAATTAATGTTTTCCCAATGTAAGTATTTATAGATACACATATTATAAAAGTTAATGTTAAATATTGCCACCAATATAAAGGATTTTTAAATTTTCATACGACTGCTATAATACGTCTGTGATTTTGAGTCGAAATCTAGTATCAGATTTTAAATAAATGTATGTAACTTCTGTCTTACTAATAAACCGTGTATAATTTTTATACGAGACTTATGCAGAGTTGAGACAGAAAACTTTACTAATAAACCATGCATAAGCGATGGATGTATAAAAAGTCTGTAACTATACAATGGGAATTGCTTTGCAGTAGTTATATACACGAAACCCCTTGTTTAAGCGTTGTTTATAGAGAAAAAATGGCCGCCCCTCTAACAGCTGTTCATATCGACTGTCATTTTATGATGATGGTTGCCTTGTAACCACAGAATAACAAACCAAAGAGCACAGAATAATTAGAATATTATTGCTGTAGTTTGTTCTCTTTGACCAAAATATAGTGTGGTAATCGATCAGAGCCAGTTGTACTATCGCTACTTAACACGGCACACTAGAGCGCTCTACCGGATGCAATGGAGAACCTCAGATATTCTATTACCTTTCATAATGAAGTAATGATGAAACTATGACGTAGCTGTGTAATAGTTATAGTGTTATACACGACGTATGTAGTGATTATTAGTAAGGAATTTACACACGACTTATAAACGAGCTACTCATTGTATAAGTACAAGACAATTAAACATTTGTATATAGAGTTTTTGTTAGGAAGACCGCTTGTTTATAACTTGTCAAGATTTCGAATTCTCACTTCACTTGTCTCCACTTCTTCATCCATCTTTTGAGAAATCTCTTTCCTTATTTTATTATCGATCCCTTCTGTCCATCCCTCCCAAGTTCACAGTTCACTACAGTTTTCTTATCCTTGCAATACCTACACTATAACTTGTTTATGTAGTCAGTTCTCATACATTCATTGTAATTATTAAATTAAAAAGTATCAATTATTTGTTTTCCTTATTATGAGGGACACCTGTAACTATTATAATTTTGATATCCTTAATTTTCTCATTTTAATAAACATTCTTTCAGGGTTTTGTCGTCAGCACCCATTTCAATAGCTTGTATTATATATTATTGTTGCTACTTTCCTTCATTTATCATAGCTCACTATTGTACATCATCACAATATTTTCATTATAATATTATAATGTAGACTACTGAATATTTGTTTACTTCATTTATGTTCAATTCGATTCTGTTTGAATTATTCGTCATATGTAAAAACCTATAGTGTGTATACATAAGTTATTGTATGGTGTGAAATGTTAGTGTTAGTGTAATTTTCATTCCGAATTATTATAAATTCTGTTTTATGAATGGTTATTAATACGAGTAGTCAGTATCACCAAATTCAAAGTACACCTAAATATTAGTTGAGAATTCTTAATTACGGATTTATTTTATGTTATATGATATCCATAATTTACTAACTAGTACAATGAAGTAAGTATTCCCCGTCAATGTGTTTAATGTTTAACACTTAATATAAAATATAGAACTTGACAAGAGAGAACTTTGGAGCGGTATTATATTGCTGGTGTTTAAGAAAGAATATCCTGAAAATTCCATTCCTCTCTCTAATGTAGGCCTACATTTTAATTACAAATTGTACAAGTTTTCAGATGTAACATTTTATGAGATGAAAACTAAGTAACAATATAATTTAGTAAACAGAATTAAAGTACTGGTTAACTTCACTTTCATTACATAAGGTCTGCATTTCCATAATCGCGTTTAATTTCTAGAAACTCGAAATATAAAATAATCTTTTAAATAAATATGAATTTACGAGTAAAATACTTCACTAAAAATAAATTCCAATTAACACAGATATTATTCATGATTATATCGCATTATGTAGAAAGAGTTTCATTGCATAAGCGAAATAAATAAAGGAATAGTACGTTTTCACTCACCATGTCGGCCTCTGCAGGAAACGCGTACGAATGTAAAGATACAATCTTCCCAACATAGTTCCAGTGTTAATGCATGCTTTTATTTCCGCTGATGTTTTCCGTAACATTTAAGGAGAAAGATAAAATAAAATAAATGAATTTTAGTTCTTTAGGTATATTGTGTTAAACTATGCAAGAACAGAGTCGTATGTGAAATGTCAGCTTGCTTTTATGCAGAAATTCCCCGGCGTACATGTTGTCAATTAATCGAAGATATGCAGATTACTAGAAAAATTTAAAGAGACTGGATCCGTGTTAAACATAAATAAAACTAGAAAACCAAGTGTTCTAACCGAGGAAAAATTAGACGAGATAGGAACGGCCTTAGAAAGAGATCCGAGAAAATCGTTGTCTCGTTTAACATTTCAGTAATTGTGATTTCAACAATTTCGGCGGATGAAATTCAAGTATTTAATAACGTGTTCAAAAGGTGCCAGGCTTTATTACAGCAGAGGGACGTCATTTTGAGCACCTTCTGTAAATAAAGGTAAGCTTCATCTAGTCTCATTGCCTCTCAGTTTAAGCACAACTCGGGGGGACAAGCCGGGCCGTGACGCGGCAACTGTGCGAGGAGTATGCGGTAGACGTGCCGTGGTAGATGTGGGTATGATTGCGTCGTACGTGATAAACCGCGTATATACATCAAGAATTATAATATGATATACGATAAACCATTATTAGAATAACAAATTTATGTTGAAACTAACTCTTCTTGAAAATAAAGATTTTAGTTTTTGTATTGGGATGACTAAGTTATACATAAGTAATTCAGGTTTTTGAACACCAACTTTTCTGCCAATAAATTAAATCTTTTTGTAACAGAAGAGTACTATATTAATATTCAGAGAAAGAAAAAATCTTTAATTAAGAAATTAAATTATCTTTATATTGACTGATAAGTAATAATAATAATAATAATAATAATAATAATAATAATAATAATAATAATAATAATAATAATAATAATACTTTATTGCCAGAACATACATACATATTGATTTTTTTTATATAAAACCACTCTGGCATTCCCAGAAAGATGAAGTTACATTCTCGTGCTCAGGGAGCATTCCACATAATGTTGAGTAATTTTATTAAATAACAGAGTAAAAAGTAAAAAAAGAAGAAAAAGAAAAACACGGATATCACAATAATTGAACTTCAAATTTTCTCTGTAAACAGAAAGTTTTTAATTGATATTTAAAATAAGGAGCATTAGCAAATTGTATGTTTCGGAATTTAGTTATTATCATGTTATAAAGTCTTGGGCCGAAGTTGCTACTGTGATTATATGCTACAGTTGTAGTACAGTAGTGGCAAAAAAAAAAACAGACAAACCCTTGTAACTGATTTCAGAGCCTTGTTCGCTCCAGAACACGATAGACTGGTAACTAAAACTTTCGTGGTTCGAATCCTGCCTGGAAAGGAAACAGTTTTTTGTTCCTTATTCAAATTTATTCCCAATACTTTTCGATTGCTGGTACAATTCATGTCTCGGAATAATAAGTTAATTAAGTAGTAACATATCGTTGCAATCGAAAAGTATTGGGAATAAATTTGAATAAGTAACAAAAAAAAGTTTCCCTCCCAGGCAGGATTCGAACCACGAAAATCTTAGTTACCAGTCTATCGGGCTCTGGAGTGATCAAGGCTCTGAAATCAGCTACAAGGGTCGGTCCGGTTTTTTTTAGCGACTACTGTACATTTAGATACTAACAAGCATATGTTGTCTGATCTTTTGGTTTTGTATTTATGTGAATAAAAATTAAATATATTTTGGTTTTTATGTACGAAATTGAATAGTATATTGTTATGAATTTTATGGAAGTCAAATACTTTAAATTCTGAATACTAGTAGGCTAAACCTTTTACTAGTTACCTTTTAAAAAAGGGCAGCTACTCAACATTTTGGGATCTCTTTCTAGATCATTATAGTTTCAAAGTTATTGTTTTCAGATAATTTCTTCTGGCTCTGTCAATGCGGAAAATTAAAGTATATGGACGACTACTCTGTGTTACTTTCAGAAGAGACTGCAAAATTCTCGTATCTGCACATAAATTAAAACCTCATTTTCTTTTTAATACGGCCACTTCTACCTGTACAGTTGAGAAAATCTCTACATCGCAAGGAGAGTCTGTGTGCTTTGCATCTCAACTTTAACTTAATGAACACAGGAAGGTCTTCACATCAGAGGTTATAGTTATGCCGAGTTTGATGGTGCACTTTCACCTTCTGAAGAGCGCTAGAAAGATTCTTTCTGTTCATCTGCCTTGTTACTACCTGCACCGCCCTATTTGGCTGTCGCCATCCTCGTGTGAAATGGAAAACTTAAAGCTCGTAAGCAATCAACACTTAAACAAGTGATTTAGATGCTATCTCGGAAAAAAAGTGGAAAAGGTCTAAGGAGTTTTTCGTCGCAAGTAATCCAATCATTTGAGGATATCAGATGCCATTAGCAATCACTGCCCACTCCCTCTTTATGTCTCCAATTTGCATACAGATATTGAAGTATATAGTTCAATACTAAGCAGAAGCAAGACACTGTTTTGCATTTCGTACGGAAGTTGTTTTGGAGTATCTCATCAACGAAAATAAGTGAAAAGTTGATTCAGAAACTATTTTATATTGTTTTTTTTTATTTTAGTGGGTTATTTTACGACGCTTTATCAACATCTTAGGTTAGTTAGCGTCTGAATGAGATGAACGTAATAATGCCAGTGAAATGAGTCTGGGATCGAGTACCGAAAGTTACCCAGCATTTACTCATATTTGGTTGAGAAAAACCCCGGGAAAAACCTCAACCAGGTAACTTGTCCTGACCAGGAATAGAACCCGGGCCACCTGGTTTCGCGGCCAGACGCGCTAACCGTTACTCCACAGATGGTATATTTTATATTAACTAGAAACGGTTTTGACCATATCTCAGTTAGTTCATAATTTCTTACATTACGTAATCGGACTTCGAATCCAGTCATACTAATATTTGTGATAAACAGACTCATTGTAAAACAATTTTTTTCTAGTTATTCGATTTTCTTAGCCATTCTCATTTCACTATTTAAGATTTATCATCTTTGAATAGAGTTTCATATAGAAAGGACGACAATAGAGAAATACAAATGTAATTGGTTTCACTATCACTGATTAGTATATTATAACACATCTAATCCTCCATGACGTGAACAATGATTGATGAAATAAATAAATAAATAAATTAATTAATTAATAATTAAATAATAAATAAATAACTAAATAATAAATAAATATTATAACAAATGTTAAGCAGAGAATAACAATTCAAATTCATCTCATTATATTTGATTAGTATCTGTAGATTCAAAGGGAAGTTGCTTAAACAATTGCACACAATATTTAATGTAATTATTTCTAAATAGGATCTGTACTTTTAAAAGAACGTTAAATACATTATCACAGTGACAATTACTCACATCTCAACCTCTGAATTGTTTATGTAATTCGAAAACATAATTACAACTTTAATAAAATTATTTTCATCATTTGAAGGTAGACGTCATGAGAGGCTATACGGTCTATAAATGAAGGGTTCAGAACCATAGTGGATCAAGCGCCATTTACTAAAACCGTAGAAAAGAAGGGTTAAAATTAAGTTATTACCATAATTGAATTGAAACATAAGTATAGCAAGTAATATGAAGTATACATTTTAAAACTAAATGATATGTCAAGCTTCTTTAAACTACGGTATTCACTTAACTTTAACCCTTGCTTTATCCGTTTTTAATAAATGGCGCTTGGCCCACTATGACTCTGAATCCTTCAAATAACAATCATTTCTTATGGATGCTATATTAACTATGGGAGAATTTTAATTCGAGCTCGAGAATGTTAAAAACTTCACAAACACTTGTACCACACATAGCGTATAAAGTTTACTGTCTTAGTTAAGGAAAAAAGAGCATTAATTTAATTCTAGGTAACCTTAATAAATAATCACAATTACTCTCCAATGATTTTATGTGAGGATATCCATCATAAATTGAAACAGAACACAGAAATAGCAGTTCGCTGGTAAACGCGACAAAACAGCTGTTCTAAGTGGCGTAGCAACTTAGAATTATATGAATAATATTATTAAATCAGAGAGAATTACACTGTTCTACAAAAAAAATTAAATTCATTTTTCTGGGTATAACATTCTTGATTAAAATGGAAATTTACCTCCTGAATTCAAATCTGTAATTAGTTTCTCTGTGTCACGCATAATTTTCAAGTTATATGCAATTTCATTTTTTAAATGATTTTCGTTTCCACGCTATGTACTGTATTTATGTAGGCAAAATATGTAACTATTAATATTTTAGTCACTTACAAAATTATTTACAAACATTTTATGCACTATAAAACAAAAAATAAATACAAGCCTTAATATAATAATTATATTATATGGAAAAACTTATTTAAGGTTAGAAAATATGAACTAAATACATTTTTCCCTAAGAATTTAAAAATCTTATCTTTTTCTCCTGTGTTCAATTTTGCAGTCTCTAATAATATTCCAGCAATAGTCAGGAAGCATCGCAGGCATCCATTTCCCTTCATACCGCTTTTCCATGGACATTATATCTTTATGGAACCTTTCGCCATGTTCGTCGGAGACATCACTGCAGCTCTCGGGAAAAGTGATGTAGATGAGAATCTTGGAAATACACTTTTAAAGACTTGTGACATCCTAGATCTCTATATGCATTTATCATTTGTTGAACCAATTGTTCGAAGTCGTTAACTCTTTTTCTTCCCAGAAAATTTTGCGTTACATTCTTGAAACAAGACCACGCTCTTCTTTCTTTTGGTGCAAGGCGTTGTTCAAAATCTGAATCCT
Organism: Periplaneta americana; assembly: GCF_040183065.1. Lineage (NCBI taxonomy): Eukaryota > Metazoa > Arthropoda > Insecta > Blattodea > Blattidae > Periplaneta > Periplaneta americana. The sequence continues at coordinate 75,413,826 of NC_091129.1, read as the reverse complement.
TCTGAAGGTCTCTAATTTGGGGACCCACGAACAGGCCTCTTTTATTTTTGCTGCAGGAAAACGAGGAAACTTTTTTGAAAGGTATATAAATCCTCTTCCAGATGTGTCCATGGCCTTAACAAATTGTTTAATAAGGCCTAGCATGATGTGAAGAGGGGGCAGCAGAACATCTTCACTGGCTACCAATTTCTCATTCAGTATATTTTTTCTTCAACTTTCCACTTAAGTTCAGGCCAAATCTCTCTTTTATAATGGAAATTCCTATCGCGACTATCCCACTCACATAGAAAACATCCATATTTGGTGTAGCCTTGTTGCATACCTAATATCATGGCAACTATTTTCAAATCACCACATATTTTCCACTTAAGCTCATTATATTTGATTAATTTCAGCATACTCGTATTTTTCAAAATATCATATGACTCTTTAGTCATACTTACATAGGCAACTGGGACAGAAGGCAATATGTTCCTATTGTGGAGGAGAACTCCCTTTAGACTGTATTTTGAGGCATATATAAAAAGTCTCCACTCCTGTGGCTCGTATTTGAAGTTCAAAATATTCATTAGGTCACAAACATCATTGCAGAACGTCATCATGAGTTGAACTGTGCATATGCAGAAACAATATTTCATGTAAACAAACAATACTCACCTCCTCTAACAAGAATTCCACGTTAAACTCAAAATTTCTCTCTCTCTCTCTCTCTCTCTCTCTCTGTTAGAATCTGTCTATTTTACTTCTATGATTTAGGAGGTTTCTGTAAAAGAGGAATATGTAAAGTTTTACATATTTTATATACCACAGATGTCGGAATATTATGGTTGAAAATGAATATTTACTCACATGATAAGGAATGTCTCCAAATAATACCAGTTTAACTCAATTTTAAATCCTGTGGACAACGACTTGCTTATTAACATAAAATTTTACTAGCAACAGAAATGCCACAATTTGAAAATGAAAACCAAAGAAGAACAAAATTCGCGGGTGCTCGTGTAAAGGGGGTTAAGTATGATTTCGATAAACTGGGATAAGTACAGATTTCAACTCTCCAGAATTACTTTTTTATTGTGTTATAGGGGTTAAATCATTCTTTCATCCATGATGCAGCTACAGTACTCCGTATTTTGTGACAAAGGGGTTTTGTTCAGTGCCAAAACAGAGAAGTTTACATACCTTACAATTTGACCCCCTTTACACGAGCACCCGCGAATTAACTGTACGCAACTGTTGTTAAGCAAAGTTCACCATCTTTATCACAAACATAAAATGTAAGTTAAATGAGACGTATATTGTCGTATAACTAAAAAACTGTGCCTGATAGCGAATTTCTGTTTCAGATTTGAATTTGCCATATAAAAATCCTTTGGAATCACATATTTTCATATAAGAAAAATGACCCTTGTAGAACAGTGTTATTTTATTATGAATGAAGCTGGAAATATTACCCAGTTTCCTCCTTGAAAATTATAGCTAAAGTAATTACTCGACGACTTGACTCCATAAGTCATCAAAGGTCTATTTTGACTCTGTAACTTCCATAACAGTAATACGCCTACCTTAGCGAAAAGTATTGGTATTATTCATGTTTATATAGATATCAAAATACTCTCTTTGGTATAATTGGAATACAGTTTTTATTTTCTGCAGTCTCTCTAGGACATTCATGCTATAATATTTTGGCTTGACATATCATTGTACGGCGTCCCCTAGTTGTATAAGTCACCCTGATACCTGTGTCGGCATCATTTGCCAGTTAAGGGGCGATATGATAAGGTCCAGTCAGATATGTTGGAAGTCGTCAGTATCTGTAGTTACACAATATTGTACGTCGAGTAAGATTAGCCACAATTAAAGACAGGGTATTTTTTATATACTTCTGTTGTGTGAAGTGTGAAAACTATGAAAGTTGTGAAACGAAGAAAAACTCATTGAACGCAATCAGTCAAGTTCGGTGATAATAAAATCAGCAAAAGACTGTGACCTGCGAGTTTGCCTAATTTTTATCTGTGGAAAATATTGAGGGGAAAAGTGTATGAAAATATTCCGCAAGCAAAAGATGACTTAAAAACAATATTAGAAATTAGAAATTATTGCTATTAAACATGAAAGGAGTCCCAGATCTTGCTCAACAGCTACCAATTGAAAGTGATGGGCATTTTTAGAAACTTAACTTATAATTATAAAAGGTAAAAGTGAATTATTACTGAATGAGTTTTCTGTCGTTCATACATCGTCATCTAATGATTTCAGCTTGCGGAACCTGCTTGCTCCCGTTGAGAGTTCCGTCGACGTACGGTTAACGCGAGCGACTTGTGAACAGAAGCTTGTGCTATGCATATTGCATGAAGACGTACATTAATTAAAAAAAAAAAAATAAATAAATAAATAATAATAATAATAATAATAATAATAATAATAATAATAATAATAAGGCTGTCGTAGTCTGTCAAATATAGTAAAAATTGATAATCATAGTAGTCATCCATTGTGCAAATGGTTTAGCGGTTGTGATTGATTTTACTTATTGTACAACAGAGTTCTTCGCAACTTTTGAGAACAGACTTCTGAGACGATAATGAAGTTTGTTGTCTGCAAGGTTATTTCACTTCCACTCCGTATATTTATCGACGACACAATAAAAATCTGGGTTAAGGATAAACGTGTAAAACTCCAACATAGGCATAGGCCTATTACTAAAGATCGAAATCTGCGAAGGATAAGAAATGTTCAATATTACCAGTCACAATAAAATTGCAGTAATATCTTCAATGGTATAATTAAACAAAAAATTTAAAACGGAAACGAACTGATATTTCTAGAGTCAATTGCTAGCTTTATGTTACATTCTGAGATCATACACGGAGGAGGATACCCGAAATGAGATTCATTTTGGAGCTAAGTATCAGTAATAAAACTATAGGCTCCTTACGAAAGAAGACTTTTGTGGACGACTACAGAGCTTCATTTCCGTGCAAGTAATTTTAGTGCAGATACAATAGAAGAGGAAAAGTTGAGCGTGCTCTGGGCTGGCATAATGGACAATAACATCTTTCTAACGGGATCAGGTCTTAGTCTAGTTTGTGTCGTTTGTAACTGTGGTGGTGATGAAATTAAGGATGAAGATATTGAAGGCAATCGGTGAGTATTTTCCTTACTTCCTTTAGATTAATTAATTCTGACGAAGGAAGAACATTTTTAAGCTTTCCGAAACACTGACAACCTGTATGTGCTCTATGGAAGTAAAATTCGGAAACTTAGTCGAAAAGACAATTCCAGATTATAAGACAATAAGAATAATTTTCTAGAGTAGAAAGAACGAAGATACTCGGGAGGAATTAAGCATATTAATTACTAATAAATAAAAATGCAATATTCTAGATGGACAAAGTATATTTTCCCTATTCTTGCATTTGCAGTTATGGTAACCAGTACCCGTTCTGCGACTACAAACATATATTTGCGCATCGGCGAAATGATCTTCCTATGATTCAGGTTCCTTTTGCTTTATAGTTTAATAATTTCCTAGGTAAGCAGTTAACTGGCATCGTCTGAAGGTGATGACTCCATTTGGACTGGTATTTTATTTCCTGTTACCATTTTTTCGACATACAATTTTTCTATAATTTCCTCACTTGTAATATTCTATCTCGGTAATTCACTCCACTTGACGAGCGCAGAAATCTCTTTTGTGAAGAGTTAATTCTGTGTTTATCATGTTGCCGGAGAATCCAACATTTACTTACATATAAAAGGGCTGGTTTAAAAGTAACGTTGTGGTAACTAATTTGAATTTCTTTCCTCATATATACAGTATTCCAAAATTTCACTTCAACATGTCATCTAATCTGTCATATTTTCCTAAATGTCTGAATACTTTTTTGGTTTTCATATTAAGATATCCTACAATGACGTTCTAAAATCTATACTGCAAAGTTTACATACATATTTCTGTGACACAAACTACTTGTGACAATGTCACATATTTGAAGATAATAGATAAAGAATTCCGCATAATGCATTGTGGTACAGATGTTGCATTTATATCTCTGTCGTTAAATGACAGTTTAATTTCAAATGGTTTATCTTGGTCTTGGACGCCACAGTACTAAGAAGCAAAACAAAAGATTTCAGGTTGTCTTCATTCAAATGCCCTGATCACTGCTAGCCTGAATGTAAGGTGAGAATTTAGACATACTTTTTCTCACAGATTAGTACACAACCTTTTGCTATCTCTCTTCCCCCTCACCGCAAATAGTAAAGTTGCACAGAGGCTTAGATGTAATACAAGATCTGTACGTAGAATGAATGCATAATTACCATTGTTTTCTTTATCTCGCTATTATAGTGTCATTTTGTCGTCAGTAGACCTACCTCCTATAAATGGATATACCTTTAAAATTAACAGAGGTATAGAAATGGTTATCGGAAAGGACATGAAGAATTCGTAAGCACCTCAGCTCAGAGAGAGTGTTTCTGCACGTCCGTGACAGAATTAGTTGCATGCCGATTTTACAGAACTATGTGTAAAAGTAGTCTGTTGCTTATTAATCTGTTTATTTTGTCGTCTTCTTTCTTCTATCTTCCGACCACGAGTGTTTACTCATACGGGGGTAAATTCTTTAATTTGTATTTATGTTTTACGTAGGCTATATAATAATTTGAATGTATCTTTGTCATGTATATAAATAAATGAAAATAAATAAAAAATTCTTTCTTAATCTCGGCACTGCACTGGAGTGAGTTCTTGCGATCACATTTCGGTAGCCTTGACTACCAGAGAATACATAGTACTCTATTTTATAGGAAGACGATTGTACTTCGTGGAAAATGTGGCATCTATAACGAGATGAAAAGCTCCGCTTTTATCCGTGAATGAGTCCATTTCGTTTTATAGTACCTATGTCGCTATACCGAAAAAACAAACTGAAAAGATGAAGGAAGGCTTTCTAAATATTGAAATAAAATTTTAGCTGCTACAGATAAGAAATTCTTAGTACATGAAAGCTACTGATTCTTTTGATCGAAGGTCTTTAAAACCGTAATATCCTCGTCGATCGGCAATGTTATTGACTCATACCAGAGCTTCAACATTTTGAGTAATTACTAATATTAAAATGAAAGAAGTCTTTCCAAAATTAGCATCAACTTCATGTACTGAATTCCTTGAGTTAATAACACATCCACACGCGCTGAACTTCCTCGCGAATAAAACGCTGTTAAAAGTTGGCAAATTCTATTACAGGAACAAGCAACGAGGTCACAAGTATTTTATTATAAATAAAAAGGGAAATGCCTAACGTTAACGAACTTTTACAGTGAGAACCTTCTACCCATTGTGCTGTCTAAAAAAGTTAACTAAAAATTCCTTAACATGCATTTTTTTAACGACTAACCCTTCCTTTCATATTTCGTCTTGTTCTTGCTAGCGAAAATCCATTAACGTTCCCTTAAAGCCGACGTAGGTTGTTCTTGAGCGCAACAAGGTACTAACGACTTAAATTTGAATTAACGATAATCTTGTTACAAAGAAAGGACGAGAAATAATGAGAGTCTAGTGTTATAAACGTTCACCACGATTTCAAGTATTGCGGAGATATAACTATTTGGTGCAAATGTAACAGCGATTCTCATTAAGCATAAGAGAAAAAATTACCATCTCTCTTTAAAATCATTCATTTATTTATTTATTTATTTAAATTCAAATATACAGAATAAAGAAATATAATTACAAAAACAAACAAAGATAAATACAAATAAAATAATACAAGCAATATAAAAAGAAGATACAGTAGTATTAACAAAATTTGAGACCGAATGAGCAGCGCTCGTGCTCGGTCGCAGTTCAGATATAATATTAAAATAAAAAATAATAATAATAATATAAATAAATAAGTAAAATAAAATAGGAACTAAAATATAATTACAGCGGCAATGGAATTAAGTATATACTATAATATTAACACTAGAGAAGAATAATATCGCACGTGAAAAGTAGGATTAATATATATTTCAAAATTATAGAATACAAATATAATATAGGTTGATTAATTCATACACATAGGCTATAAATTTATTTAATCAAATTTAAGATATTAACACGTTTCTAATTTTCTTGTTATATGTTAGTGGGTTACATGTTAGAAGTTCTGGGTGTAATTTAGTTAAAGCATTGTACAACCGAGGGCCAAAATTTATGCTATGCTTTAGACCAGCAGATGTGAGACATTTAGGTTCTACTAATGTTGAATTAATATTTCGTCTTGTGTCATAATTGTGTGTCTGTAATACAAACTTATTACGATTTTTATGATAAAATTTTAACAGCGTATACTTATAAATTTGTTCAATATTAAATACATTAAATTCAGAATAAATTAATTTAGTTGGATAATCGAAACGTTTCTTCAAACAAATTTTAATTATTCGTTTTTGTAGTAAATTTAACGGACTAAGATTAATTTTTGTACTTCCACCCCAAACAATTATACCATATTGAATGATAGACTGAATAATGGCCAAATAAACATTTCGTAAAACTCTAATAGGTAAGTAGCAGCGAAGATTAACGAATTTATAAATTGTTTTACGAAGCCTCTTACAAAGATAAGTAATGTGATGAGGCCATTTTAAATTCTGATCAATAATGATACCCAGATATTTTACATACGTGGCTTCTTTCAAAGGTGGACATTTACAACTTTTGGGATCTAAACAATTTTCACTGTGTATTATTAGTCGATATTTATCGCTAAATTTTAAATTTTGAACACTGGCAGCTGTTAACGAAAAAGGAACTAAAGTTGATTTAGATATATTTAAAGAAAGGAAGTTGGAATTAAGCCATTTTTTAACAATGTTAGCACCTACATTAGCATTTCTATATGCTTCCTGCCAAGAAAAACCACTGAAAATAACTACTGTATCATCCGCATATGAATATATAGATCCATTAAATGTTTCTAAATTTATATTTTGCAGATCATTAACATATATTAGAAATAAAATAGGTCCCAAAATTGTTCCTTGCGGTACACCTATATCAATATATTTGTATTCACTAAATTGATCTTCAATTTTGGTCATTTGCCTTCTGTTACTAAAATATGATTGGAATAATTTTAAAACTATACCTCTGACTCCAATAGTATGTAGTTTGTCCAAAAGTAAATTATGATTGATAGTGTCAAAAGCTTTCCGTAGATCCAAGAAAATACCCAAACATTTGTTTCCGATATCTAGTTCATTGATAATTTTTCCAGTAACATTAATAAGAGCATCATCAGTAGAAATATTATTGCGGAAACCAAACTGATTTTTAGAGAGGATTTTATGTTTTTCTAAATAATTTATTAATCTATTCTTTAAACATTTTTCAAGCAATTTGGAAAATGTTGGAAGTAAAGATATAGGTCTATAGTTATTTAAATTATTTTTATCTCCAGATTTGTATATTGGAATTACTATGGCACATTTCAAAACATCTGGGAATATACCTTGCACAAAACATAAGTTAAAAGTATGAACCATGGGTTTTAATATATATTTGATAATAATTTTGAAAGTATTATTCTTAATTCCATCTATACCAGGAGCAACATTATTTTTTAACTTTTTAACCAAAATAATAATTTCATCTTCAGTTACAGGGAAAAGAAACATGGAGGAAGCTAAATGTTCATCTTGTGTCTCATTTTGTAGAGAAGAGTTAAAATTTGACTTATTAATGTTAGAAGTAACTTTGTGTCCTATCTCTGAAAAATAATTATTAAATTCGTTTGCAATCTCTTTTCTGCAATTTAATATTTCACCCTTATCGTTTTTTAACTCCTTGATTGGCTGTTTATTTTGTACATTTACATCTGTAGCTTCATTTATAACTTGCCAGAATTTTTTAGGTTCTGTTCTTAGGGGGAAATTTATATATTACTGATGAAGTTATTTCGTTATTGATTATCTTGTCCCCGTTTACTCCAGGATTTTCAGTATTCGCCTACAACTATAGTAATCGATATTGCATTACATATATGAAGCTATTTTTCTCCTGGCTCTTCTTTCGTTTATATTCTCCCTTTGGTAGCATTTAAAATTTCCAAAGTTTTCACATGTATGGTCTATAGTTCACTATTCTTTTGTTTCAAGTTACCAATGATTCCTTTTTAAGGACAAAAATTACTACTAATATTAATAAAATTTCTTTTAAAATATTATTGGGTATGTTACATCTGAGGCATTAGATCTCGAATGCTACACAGTAAAATAATATTGTTATTATTTTATAGAGCTTTCGGAGTTTATACAATACCATTGGGTATATAGACATCTCTTGGCGGACATCCTATTCTTTGTAATATAACTAAAATAAGTTATACGATGAAAGAGTAATGGAACAGAGAAAAATTCTCTCCGGCACCGGGATTTGAACCCGGGTTTTCAGCTCTACGTGCAGATACTTTATCCGCTAAGCCACACCGGATACCCATCCCGGCCTGCCGGACAGAATCGTCTCAGTTAAAGTTCCAACTCTTGGGTTCCCTTTAGTGGCCGCCCTCTCCACTACGTCATAGATTTCTATGAACGTAGGACTGACGTCCACACATGTGCTGAAGTGCAATCGTTATGAGTGACTAGTTGGCCGGGATCCGAAGGAATAAGCGCCGTCTTAAATCACGCCGGAGAGAATTTTTCTCTGTTCCATTAATGTTCCATCGTATGATGACGCAGAATAACTGCATGGAAATATCATATGTACTTCGGTACATTAAAATAATGTATATGTTATGCGCAAATCACTTCGTGATTTAAGACGGCGCTTATTCCGTCGGATCCCGGCCAACTAGTCACTCATAACGAGTGCACCTCAGCACATGTGTGGACTTGTCCTACGTTCATAGACATCTATGACGTAGTGCAGAGGGCGGCCACTAGAGGGAACCCAAGAATTGGAACTTAAACTGAGACGATTCTGTCCGGCACCGGGATGGGTATCCGGTTGGATTAGTGGATAAAGCATCAGCACGTAGAGCTGAAAACTCGGGTTCAAATCCCGGTGCCGGAGAGAATTTTTCTCTGTTCCATTACTCTTTCATCGTATGATGCCGCAGAATATCTGCAAGGAATATCTTCGGTACATTAAAATAATGTATAAAATAAGTTATTTACGTATTTCATAACGTACGTAAGAAAAACAGAAATATACATCGTGTCTCACTTAGAGGGATCGAGAAATAAAAGCTCACCACTTAAAGCCACATAAATATATTGTTGAGATTTAAATCTGAGAAGATAAACTGTCCAAGTTTATGTAACAAAGTCTGAAAACAGCTGCATGCGTAACATTAGTTTGTTTGTTGCTAAAACAAACCTGGCGCCATTTTGCAGGAGAACACACCATGGTCAACAAGTGGACACCACAACAGAAAGTTCAGTGTGTGCTATGGCTAGCAGAAGAAAAATCTGTTACGCGAGTACAACGCCGTGTTCGTCGTACATGGATAGGTGGGTCGGAAGACGAGGAACAGTTGCCTGGCCAATCAGGTCACCCTATCTGACTCACTTGGCCTTTTTTTTCTGAGGCTTTGTGAAGGACGCTGAGTACCAAAGAGGCAGAGCTGACACTTTGGAGGAACTGAGACAACGCATCACAAATGCAGCTGCGCTAGCGACTCCACAGATGCCACAGAACACTTGGTGGGAGGTTGAATACCGTCGTTTAGATGTCTGCAGAGCAACTCAAGGCGCACACATCGAGTTGCATTTAGTATTTTCCGAAACTCGGAGAGTTTTTACATCAAGTTATTAAAAAAGTTATGTTAATAAACCATTATTTATACTTGAAATTATCACTTATTTCTCGATCCCTCTAAACGGGACACGGTGTATCTAAATATACTGTAACTAAAGATTGCTTCAAACATATGTGCTTTACATTGCTTATAAATTGACTTGTATATTAGTTTGCCTTGTTTACAATAACCGAAAAATGGAATAGATTTATTTCTATTACTTCATATACGTCAGAAAATACGTAAATAATATATTTTATTTGCATTATTTAGAGGGGGATGCCTGCTAAAAATATGCCTACATATCCTATGCTATTTTCTTTACCCCAAACACAGTATAGTACATCTTCATTATTTTTGACTAAAACGCATTCCATGACTAAAGAAAATTATTTTCAATGTTGAGGACATTATAACATAATATTAATATTAATATAATAAAACTCTGAAGTTAACAATTACTGTATTTGCAGTTAAATTTCAACATGCATTATTAAAATGACAATAAACATCTTCAGAATTTCAACTACAAGCACCATTTTCTTAACTTCTGCTCACATATAGTATCTCCGAGCTATCACTATCATTTCTTTCGTTGCAGTCTAATCAAAGTCAAGAAGAACATTTTTCAGATAGTATTCGAAGATTACCGGAGGTCTCCGATTGAAAGCACGCGAAACGTCGCTCCAGAGATAACAGTTCCGTTACCAGCACTATTTACACTAATTACGCAAGTGCAATTGATAAAAGTTAATATGGAAGACAGTAGAACGTATTATATGAGTCAAAAGGATGTATATGAAAATTACAACTACCATGAACTAGAAGAATTGAATAGAGACATCATAAGAGTCGTCTTCGGTAATCTTAATATGCTGGCCATTTGGCCCGAGGTTCAACTGTGAAATCCTGAGCATGGCTTTCTCCTGAGGGAAATAAATCTGCGGATCTCATGCAGGAGATTTACAGCACGTAAAAGAGCTTTGTCCAGATAGAGGGCTCCGCATAACATTAATTTTTCTTCAATTTTACTTCCACTTTAAATATCAACGTTGAATAACTCTTGCTACTACTATTAAAATGGGTAGAAAAGTGTGAATAAAATAATAATAATAATAATAATAATAATAATAATAATAATAATAATAATAATAATAATAATAATGGTTCATTTAACCCGGAAAAATTAAACCATACGGCCTAATTTTAAACGTTACTTGGGTGAAGAAATCTCGTGATACCGGTAACGGCGTATGGAGACATGTAGGTAGATCTTATATGCTCTCTTTGCCTTTGTAAGAGGAGAAGTTTATGTGGTCAGAACGACGCTCGGACCGCCTCTTTTATCCCCGGAAAAAACAAGTACACAATTGGACAGGAAGCTCAGTATATCCGGAGTCTTCCTGGATGTTATAATGACGAGAAAGCTTATTTTGCTTGTGAAATTGTTTTAATACAGGGACATCACTTTATTTTTACCAACATTTTTAACATTAACCTGGCTATACTCGGAAACACTGTTGCCCCCTTCCATTACAGGAGTTTGATGTTACTAGTGCAATATGTAAACAAATCATTTTACTAGCTATAGGAGGAGAGAAAAGTAGTGTATCTATTTATGTTGTAGGGAAATACGATATTACGATTTTCAGTTTGATTATCACTTTCACGGAATTTATGTAGAGTAGTAACATTTTTTTCTAAAAACTCAACTTTTCAGGCGGCTATGTTCGTTATGTAATGTCTACTTTATTTAGCATATTAATTATTGATGTTAACATACAATATAGAGAGTGCATTTAAATTGAGGGGTAATAAATAAAGGGCTGTAAGTGCACTTAAGTTACTTTTGAGAAAATGGGGATTAAATATTTAAGCTTTAGTAAAACCGGTGAAATTTTTATTTAAATTTTAATGTGTGTTGCGATTAAAATATCCCTTTGCCACTAAAATTTTAGATACTTTAGCTTACACTGGATGCACTTAACTCATGTTATTACAAATGTCACTATCATTCCTTTGCTTCCAGCCACCTCAATTCAAAATAAGCTAATATGAATTTTTAAACAAGTTGCTGAAAATGGTTGCCGTTCATTACAATGCAGGCTTCAATTCTTTACGCATATTATTTAAAACATTTTGAATCATATCCTCTGAAATTGAATTTATCGTTTCTTCAATATAATTTTTTAGTACGATATTATTAATATAGGTTCTTTCTTCTATAGAAAACGCAACCATATTTCTGAAACACACTATACACTGCAGTGTTTACTTCACTGCTTGAAGACTTCGAACGCAACAGCGGCCGTAAGTTTGTGTGTCAGACGGGAGCAAGGACATTAGTGAAGGGGTGAGAGTGAAGTACATTCAGAAATGCAGGTACAATAAAAATGCAAGTAAAAATAAAATGATGTCCCTGTATAAGGAACTCATAATTTGAAATAACTCCTAGAATGATACTACCACTTCAACATTATTACTGTTTCGAATACTGGTTTAACCTCACACAGTACGTGGGGTTAGGTGTCATATGAAATGGAACTGTGTTTTCTTTCCTTACATTGCAAACTCTGTTGATTTTTGCTATTTTTATGCAACACATCTTTCGTTATAGAAAGATTACTTTACGACAATTATAGCTTCGGGCATGCTATAAAGTTTACATCTCGTTTTTCTGTATTTAGGAGCGAAATGATAAATTGCGATGAATGGACAAGCAGGAGTCTATGCAGCAATTCATTCAAGAATGCAAGAAGGGATGTCTATCAGCAGGCGCAACTCTGCACATTCAAGTAACGAGTTGGTCGCATACATATCCATCCACCCATAATATTAGTTTGTGACAATCACATAAACAATGGATTATGCTCGTATTGTAACGATAACTTTTCAGTTGTCATAATTATAAGGTTCCGAAAAGTACTAGCACAGTTTTGAATATCTTGTTAACGACATGGTTATCGCTCACAGAGGAAATGTTTTCTTCATGGTACAGATATTAATGGTTAATTTACTCAGTCGAAAAGCTTATTTTCATTATGCTGATACATAAGTATGAGTGGAGTTATACAGGGTGTTTCCGGGCTAGTATTACTAACTTTCAGGGATGATGGGGAAGGGCACATGTATCAATTTGAGATAAGGAACCCTGGTCCGGAAATGACTAGTCGAAAGTTATAAGCAAAAATAGTTGTGTAGAAATGAAATAATTTTATTCCTCTGTACACCTTATTTATGTGTATTTATCTGTACATCTTACACATACTGTATTCATCTGACGTTGTTTACGTTGTCTACCATTCTGTGCGCTGTCTGAAGGGTGGGGACAGGAAAGTACACTAAAGAAATGCAGATAGCTTAATGTGTAACGGACATGGTCGGTCCTGATATGCACGTCTGTAGACAGCAGTGTATGTGTACAAGTTGCAGTGTCCAGTCGATCAGTTCTAGTGAAATGGAGGAGTACACGACAGCGGAAGAAGCAAACCTTATTTTCGAATACGAATGAGCCAATGGGAACAGTAGACAAGCTCACAGATTGTATCGGGCGAAGTACCTACGCAGGAGACATCCGGCTCATACCATCTTTCCACGACTGTTCCAAAGTTTAAGGGAAGGAGGGCACGTGCTGCCAAATTACAATTCCATTTCTCCACACAACTATTTTTGTTTATAACCTTCGACTCAGTCATTTCCGGACCAGGGTTCCTATCTCAAATTGATACATGTGCTCTTCTCCATCATCCCTTAAAGTTAGTAACACCAGCCCGGAAACACCCTGTATATTGATAAATGATTAAAAATTTGTATGTAATTTTGATATAAAATATTGATCTTGCAAAAAGTTTTATTTTTATTAAATTTCTAAAAAAAGTAAGATTATTATGTACGAAGTTATTGTTGACATACTATTATGGAACAACTATAACATTAAATTTTCATTAATTTTAATGTATATATGTAAAAGAATATATACCATTAAACACGTTATAATGATTGTATAAAACATACTACTAAATTAAATAAAGAACTTTGAAACATATACCTACGAGTATACGATGGAGCGAGGCGGAAGGCCATATTCTTGATGGAACATAATAATAATAATAATAATAATAATAATAATAATAATAATAATAATAATAATAATGATAAGTACAGGAATTTTATTTGAAGCAAATAAAGGGATTGGTTTGGAAGTAAATCCCGAAAAGTCAAAGTATATGATTGTATCTCGTGTCTAGAATATTATACGAAATGAAAATATAAAAATTGGAAATTTATCCTTTGAAGAGGTGGGAAATTCAAATATCTCGGAGCAACAGTAACAAATACTTAAAAATATTAATGCTCAAATGTTATTATCTGTACGTTCCGTGTAATTAACCCATTAGTATTGTACGTGGTATTAATTTGTGAATAAACGGTTCACTTTATGCAAAAAAAAAGCAAATACATAAATTGTTAATCTTTTTAATATCTGTCACGACATTCATAGTGAGCCTTTAGGGTACTATGCATAGACATTTCGCTAGCCCCGGCTATCGACTGATTACTTATACAGGATTCATATCATATCATATCATATCATATCATATCGCTAACACTGGTTTATGAATAGAAAAACGTTATTTCGCTGATCATCCACCGGAAGCCCGCGCTAAGAATGTCTATGAATATGGCCCTAAAATTTTAAAGAAAGATGAAAACATCGGCAACGAAACTTTCCACACAATTTATTATTTATTGATTGAACCATGCGTTGCAGAAAAATATTTCATCACAAGTATTAGTATTTGTTCTAATATCATGTAGAGAACCGCCTGTTAAAAATTTGTGCACTGAAACCCCTAACACTCTGTATATATATAATAACAACTACATATTATGATATGAAATGTATACTCTATATGTTTAAATATCATTATAATGAGCACTGCTCTTCAAATCTCATCACAGTCCGTTGTACAACTCGTTATTACGTTATGACATCAGAGTGAAGAATACCGCAATAGGTAGTTTAACAAGGCTACAATAACGTATCTACAGAAACTAGATAATACTGTACAGTTACTAACAAAACAAAACACTACACCATGTCCTAATTATGAAGTAATATAGTTGATACAGAAGAAGTGGAAACAGCTAGTCGGTTCTCTATCTCTCTCTCGTGATTGTGTTTTCACCTCAAACATAATTACGCCTACTAATTCCAAATGATGCATCATCCCGATAACATTAGTTAGGCCCATTATATATGGGACTATACGCCCCTCCTGTACGTCCCGTCATGCAGAAAGAGGCAAATCAGAATCAGATAACAGTACTGGGGAATTCAAATGTGTTCTACGGACGTCATGCGAGCATCGAGATAAGGGTCCACGTACAAGTTACCCCCTTCTCCCTCCGACTAACCTATATCGTCCACTCGCTGTGTAACGCCTAAAGGGTAGTGTGTGATCCTCGCATTCCTATTTTACTGGCTCAAACTTCCGGTCACAGTTACAACGGACAGAGTTTCAACTACCGAACGGTAACCGCAACTGTTTATGACTGCAAGCAAAATTGCGTTACTATAGTAACACGAATCCTGATTTTATAATTGGTATATGTTCTTACTGATCGATTCAGTTACTTCCTGCCTGTTATTATACAATATAATCCAGCATACAGGGTGTTCCAGATTTCATGATTTTGCGACAACTGAATGAAGAAGGTAGTATGTTTTCTTTTTATAATTAATTTTGAGTTTTTTTCAGATAAGCCATATTAAATTTCATTTTATTTCTTTTATTTCTTTATTTCTTTCAGCCTATGAGTTATGTGTGATAGATCATAGACTGAAAATAATAAAACCATTTAATTGAATTTAGTATGTTTAAACTAAAATTAAATTTATTTTTGTCTGAGCTTCGAAACTACCAAATCCCCATTTCAGTTCGGTTGATAGGCCTTACCTTCTACTGACACTATCAACCATCCGTGTATTTATCATCATACCTTTTTATTGTGAATTTTATTTAATTTTCGTATTTCTTTTATTTTTTATTATTATTTCATTACATTCTATTTTGTTATATTATTCCTTACGCTTCCCATATGAACTATTTGTACTAAATGAGTTGCTTTTACTATATTCCAATGTATTTTACTTTCTTTTTTTCTATTATGGTATTATTTTCATGTTGTTTAGTGTCGATTTTATTATCCTATTATTATTATTATTATTATTATTATTATTATTATTATTATTATTATTATTTTTGTAATATATTAGTATTCTGTTCTTTAATTTTTGTTAAATTTTCACTGCTTGTATACTTTGTGACCTGGTAGAGTGTAAAAGAAGCCCTATGACCTTCACTCTGCCAGTATAGATAAAGAATTATTATTATGATTATTATTATTATTATTGTTATTATTATTAAGGGGAAAATGCTACTTTTCATCTTACTAACGTTCGACTAATTGACTTTCAACATAGTGAAAAATTATAATATTGAAAATGTTTACTGCTAATCTATATTTCAAAAGTCTATACTAAGCGTTTATATTTCATTTTATTGTCGTTTATATCAACTGGCACATTAAAAAGCTACTGAGAGCAGAACATAAAAATGTTTTCTCCACAGCTAGTTGCTACTCTACGACACGCACAACGGGACAATCTGCACTATGCCCCCCCCCCCGCCGACTTTATAATACAAACTAATATTCCTTACTATAACTATTATTTCAAAATATTGTACATACATACATACATACTGTGACAGCTGCAACGGGGTTTGAACACGCGTCCGACAGGGTGCGCGGCAGACGAAACGCTGGTACGGGGAGCATCTGCATGCTGAAGGGTTGAGGGGGTGTATTACGTCAACGCGCGAGGGGAGGCTGCGCGCGCAGCTGCTACTTGCGGAGTGAAGGGGGGAACGGAACCTCCCGAATCTTCCAGAGAAGTCCGTCCGAAGTGGAGATATCCAGATAATTCAAGAGGACACCCGTAGAAATTTCTCGTAACTATGATTTTGCTATAAAAGAAGAAACGCGAGCGAACCTGGGCAGTTTTCAGTTTATTCAGTCAGTGAGTAAGCCAGAGCAAGCAAGCCAGTCTTGTGTACCGGAGTTCGACTCGAGTGTGCGTCCGCAACTGTGTCAGCATCCGAAGGCCTGAGTTCGAGTGCAGTGGACCGCAGTTGGAGGGACCTAAGTTCGAGTGCAGTGGACCGCAGTTGGAGGGACCTGAGTTCGAGTGCAGTGGACCGCAGTTGGAGGGACCTGAGTTCGAGTGCAGTGGACCGCAGTTGGAGGGACCTGAGTTCGAGTACAGTGAACTGTCTCTGAAGGTCTGTGGTTCGAGATACTGTGAACTCGAGTGACTGAGCTAGAAGAACTGTGAACTGAGAACTGACAGTTCTGATTTGTAAATAGTGCTTTGTAAATATTAGTTAAGATTAACAGTTCATTGTTGTTCGTAATAGTCCAAGTAAATTGTCATTGTCGTCTGTGGAGTGCACTAACGAATACTGTGTTACTGTGTGGAGAGCAAATCCTATTGTTGAGATAATAAAGTTACATTGCTGTTTAGTTTAAAAAAAAAGTTACAATACATACATACATATAA